>NC_053490.1:40862656-41117656 GCF_905171775.1 Rana temporaria
CGACTGCGGCATTATGGCGGACACTTCGGACAATTTTGACACATTTTTGGGACCATTGTCATTTTCACAGCAAAAAATGCATTTCAATTGCATTGTTTATTGTGAAAATGACAGTTGCAGTTTGGGAGTTAACCACAGGGGGCGCTGTTGGGGTTCACCTAGTGTGTGTTTACAACTGTAGAGGGGTGTGGCTGTAGGACTGACGTCATCGATCGAGTCTCCTTATAAAAGGGATCACTCGATCGATACGCCGCCACAGTGAAGCACGGGGAAGCCGTGTTTACATACGGCTCTCCCCGTTCTTCAGCTCTGGGGAGCGATCGCGAGGGGGCGGCTAGAAACGAATAGCCACGCCCTCGTCCCGGATCGCTGCCCGCGGGTTTCCGACCGCCGCATATAGCGCGGGGGGGGGGGGGGGGGTCCCGATCGGACCCCCGACCCGTGGAAAGGTGGGGATGTACATGTACGCCCATATGCCTGTACGTGCCATTCTGTGGACGTTCATATACATGCGGCGGTCGGCAAGCGGTTAAAAGCTAATGGTTAAGCCTGGGTTTTACTTCCTTCCGACAAACTACCTAAACACAATAGTTCAGCTGCACAGAGCTGTTCCGATGCTGCATTAGCAATGCTTTGTGGCCAAAGCAAAAATTATACAGCATGTTGCCACTTAACTGGCAGTACTGCCTCCGAAAGCGTGTATGGGGCTGTACCACTACCATGTACAATACACATGGCTGTGTTGCGGTGTGTGATGGGTTAACATTTTGACACTTAGACCCCATTCACACCTTCGCGTTTTGTCGCATGTAGCGCGACGCGAACAAACGCCAGAGGGACGAAAAGCAATGAAAGTCAATGGGGATGGTTCACATCTGCACGCTGATGCGCCTGACGCGCATCGCCTGTAGTCAAAAGAAGTTCCGGACCCTTTTTTGTCGCGCAATACGCGCGATATGCGCGTATTTGAGCGTTTTTGGTTTTTCATTGAAATCAATGTAAAACGCCAGATACGCACGTATTGCGCGACAACAAGCGTTTGCTACAGGCGTTTCGTCAATAGAACTTGTCGCCCATGCAGAAGATTAAAAAAATCTACCAACATAGCAACAAGTGATGAAAAGATGATAGTTTTTCCTATTGGCTAAAAAAAAAACGTCTAAGTACAAAAACGTCGGACAACGCTGTATGCAAACGCGCATATTAGCATGAATACGCGCGAAAAAACCGCCGAAAAAAACCGCTGGAAAACGCCGCTATTGCCTACGCCTAGGTGTGAATGCAGCCTTAACTGCTTGCCTAGCAGGCCACACGTGTTAAGATTTGCATTTTGCCACTAGAAAATCAATTGGAACTCCCATACATTATAGATTTTATGAAAGCAGAGGCCCTAGAGAATAAAATGTCTGTCGCAATTTTTTTTTAAATCGCACAAGATTTGCACAGCCGTATATTTTTCAGGAAAATACACCGAAATAATTTTTAGTGCACACATACACAATATAATACCCAATATTTGGTAAAGTATAAAGGGTGGTGCGTTGAATAAATATATACCAACATGTCGAAATGTAACCGCTTGCGGATTAGTCGCTGCAGTTATACTACGGCAGGTTGGCTCCACTGGGCGAACCGTCGTAGCTATACGTCAGTCGCTTTAAGCAGGCTGGCAGGCGCTTGTAAACCGCGTTACTCACAATCCGAGGTTCCACTGTATTTTAAAATGGTATAGCAGTGTTGTGTGTCGCGATGACCGGCGGCCGCGAGCGATCTCCGGGCACGAGAGGCAGAACAGGGACGTGTGTGTGTAAAAACACACGTCCCTGTTCTGTTCAGTGAGGAAATGCAGATCGTGAGTTCCTAATATCTACCGTGTTTGCCTGAAAATAAGACCTAGCACTATTTTCCAGGAGGGCTGCAATATAAGCCCTACCCCAAAAACAAGCCCTAGTTTAAAATGCTTGTAAAATCCTATAATCCACTCTATTACAGTAGTATATAATGTACAATATAAGTGTTTCTGTAATCTAATTGCGGGGAAGAGAGCTCCAGCGGGTCACAGAAGCGCAGAGCGGCGCTATAACAAAGGTATTTGGCAGAATTATATTACAGAAACACACACATTGTACATTATATACTACTGTAATAAAGTGGATTATAGGATTTTACAAGTATTTTAAACTTGGTTTACACTGGGGATTCCTGTCAGGCAGGGGGAGAGAAGACAGCACATTACATGGTAAGACCTACCCTGAAAATAAGCCCTACTGTGTCTTTTGTTGCCAAAATTAATATAAGACCCGGGCTTATTTTCAAGGAAACGCGGCAGGAACCACGATCTGTAATGTCCTCTAGGTTCAATCTCGTCCCCCCTTCATTTAGAACACACATTAGGGAACACAACCCCTTGGTCGCTAACCTAGTGTTAACCCCTTCCCTGCCAGTGAAATTTTTACAGTAAACAGTGCATTTTTTATAGCACTGATCGCTGTATAAATGCCAATCGTCCCAGAAATGTGTCAAGAGTGTCCGATGTGTCTGTCATAATGTCGCAATCCTCCTAAAAATTGCAGAGCGCCACCATTACTAGTAAAAAAAAATAATAATAAAAATGCTATAAATCTATTTCCTATTTTGTAGACGCTATGGGCCAGATTCACGTAGCGCAGCGGATCTATAGATCCGCTCGTTCTACGTGAATTAAGATCCGCTCCCGCAAGTTTAGGAGGCAAGTGGCTAATTCACAAACCACTTACCTCCAAACTTGCGACGGCGGATCCTAAATCCCCCAGCGGAATTCAAATTCCGCGGCTAGGGGAGTGTCATATTTAAATCAGGCGCGCTCCCGCGCCGATTTAAATACGCATGCGTCGTCCGGGGAATTTCCCGGCGTGCATTGCTCCCACTGACGTCAATAGGACGTCAGTGGTTTCGATGCGTACGCAAACTACGTAGTTCCGTATTCGAGAACGACTTACGGAAACTACGTAAAAAAATACAAATCGACGCGGGAACGACGGCCATACTTAACAATACTTACCCCTGCTTTTAGCATGGGTAAGTATACGACGGGTACCGCGCTACGGAAACGACGTAAGAACACTGCGTCGGGTCCGCGTACGGTCGTGAATTTCGCGTATCTCGCTGATTTACATATTATTCAGTGTAAATCAGCGGGAACGCCCCCGGCGCCATTTTTAATTCAAAAAAAAGATCCGACAGTGTAACACAGTGTAACACTGTCGGATCTCAGCCCTATCTATGCGTAACTGGTTCTATGAATCAGGCGCATAGATAGGACCTGAAAAAAGCTGAGATACGATGGTGTATCTGAGATACACCGTCGTATCTGCTTCGTGAATCTGGCCCTATAACTTTTGCGCAAACCAATCAATATATGCTTATTGCGATTTTTTTTTTTTTTTTTTTTTTTACCAAAAATATGTCGCTGAATACATATCGGCCTAAAATGAGGAAATATTATTATTAAATTTTTTTGAATTGAGATATTTATTATAGCAAAAAGTACAAAATATTGGCCCGGATCCACGAAGCAGTTACGCTGGCGTATCTATTGATACGCCGCGTAACTTCTAGGTTGCTCCGGCGTATCTTTGTTTTGCATCCACAAAACAAGATAAGCCTGAAGCTGGTCTAGGTCCGACTGACGTACGTCTTAGTACGCCGTTGGATCTAAGGTGCATATTTACGCTGGCCGCTAGGTGGTGCTTCCGTCGATTTCCTCATCGGTTATGCAAATTAGCTAGATACGCCAATCAACAAATGTAAGTCCGCCCAACGCTTTTTTTTACGTCGTTTACGTAAGGCTTTTCCCTGCGTAACGTTCCCCTGCTCTATGAGGCGTACGCAATGTTAAGTATGGACCTCGGGCCAGCGTAGAATTTTCCGTCGTGTACGTCGTTTGCGTAAAACGTTCGCGAATAGGGGTTTGCGTAAATTACGTTCACGTCATCTAGGCATTAAGCGGGCGTAATTTAATTTGAAAATCCGACGTGATACTGAGCATGCGCGCGCATACGGCGTACGAAAAAAGCGTCATTTACATGGGGTCAAGCTTGTTTTATATAAAACACGCCCCCCTGTTCATCATTTGAATTCCGCGCCCTTACGCCGGGAGATTTACGCTACGCCGCCGTAACTTTAGAGGCAAGTGCTTTGTGAATACAGCACTTGCCTCTCAAAGTAGCGACGGCGTAGCCTAACTACGATAAGCTACGCCTGCCTAAAAATACGCCACCCTACGTGGATCTGGCCCATTGTGTTTTTCTTCTTTTTTTTTTTTCAAATTTGTGGCGAAAAAGGACATCAATTTTGTTTTGGTACAGCGTTTCACAGCCGTGCAATTGTCGGTTAAAGCGACGCAGTGCCGAATCGCAAACAATGGCCTGGTCATTGGGCAGCCAAATCTTCCAGGGCTGAAGTGGTTAAGGTTTCGCACGCCTGTAAAATGACAATAAACTTTGGTACAGTACCTAAAATTTATCATAGGTGATGCTTTAAAAGACTTTACAATGTTCATGGTGATATCTTACATGTATGGTGCAATGACCATTTACAGATGTGTGCCAGACCTATGCGTGAGGGGACCGGAGATGTGTTAAAATAATTGTTATTTATTTTATATACCCTTTTTTTTTTTTCCATTTAACTTTATTGCTATCACAGGGATGCAGACACGTCTCAGTTTCAGGTCTGAATTCAGGAAAAAATTCAGACTTGAATCAAACCTGAAACCGAGAACAGGAAGGCCCTGCTGTGAGCCGTGGTGGCAGCATGTGTAAACCCAGCCTAACGTAGAATTGAACCCTCATGTTCATTTACAAGAAGAGTAGGATTACTGCTGTTGTGACTTCAGATTAGGATTTTGTCACAGTCCCAGTTTACATAGAAATAATTCCAAGTGGACTTCCTAAAACAAGCCAATGTCCTTCTTAGACAGGTATGTCATCCTTGGCGGCCATAGGGATTCCTGGGTGTTTGGAGGGATTGATCCGCAGAGTGGCGCGGCAGTGGTGAACGAGATTGTCAGAAGTGCGGGGAAACTGAAAAATACAGGTAATGCAATTGGCTTCCCTAATTTACTTCCTTTCTGTTTTTATGTTACTTATAAATGTATTTTGTTATTGTGCCTATTGCAGTACATGCCAATACAGTTGTGCTCAAAAGTTTACATACTCTTGGAGAATTGGTAAGATACAGTGTAGCGCCGGTGTAGTGTCACCGGTTGCTCCCTATCGCAGAATGCAGCCTAAGTCACGTGGCATCGAACTGCGCATGCGCAATGCGTTCCAACACCAAATGTGATGCGTTCCAGGGGATTCACGACACTTCCGTTCAGTGAACCCATCACAATTTATGACGGAAGTGACGGGGAAGCATACACAGAGCGGGGGGGGGGGGGGGGGGGCGGAGAGAAAGACATACAGATGTAATGAGAACCATACAAAGAGCGGGGGGGGGGGGGGCGGGAAAAAAAGAGACATGCAGACATAATGAGAACAATACACGGAGCGGGGGGAGAGATAAAGAGACATGCAGATACAGTATGGTTCTCATTACATCTGTAGGTCTCTTTCTCTCCCGCCCCCCCGCTCTGTGTATGGTTCTCGTTACATCTGTATGTCTCTTTCTCTTCCGCCCCCCGCTGCTCTGTGTATGGTTCCTCGTCACTTCCGTGACAAATTGTGATGGTTCACTGAAGGGTAGTGTCGTAAATCCCCTGGAACGCATCGCATTTGCCGTTGGAATGCATTGCGCATGCGCAGTTGGCCGCCACGTGACTTCCGCAGCATTCTGCGATAGGGAGCAGAATATGACACTGCACCGGGTTACTTCTAAGTACCGGTGCTGACGAAATTTAAGGAGTGATCAGAGTGTAAGTGACTCTGATTTCAATTTGAATTCTGGAAAGGGTCTGTTTCGGCTTGGCTGTGCTGTGTGCCCATTCTGTTGTGGCTGGGGTGTCATACCACCCCGGGGCGACAGGTGGCAGCAGTGGAGTCAAGGCTTGGGTGTGCCTTTTTCCAGCAGCTAATGGAGAGAGAGGTTCTCTCGCAGGGCATGCTGGGAGAGAGTACTTCTGAAACAGACGCCATGAGGCAGGGTCTTCTTCCGGTGTGGCACCCACCTTCAGGGTGTCCACACATCACGGCCCCCGATGGAATGGCCTACCAGGCCGGGGTGCGCGTGCCACGCGGTGCTACTGGTTCCGTGACCATGATGGTTCGGAACGTTTAAGCTGTGGCGGGGCCCCAGTAATCGACTGGGTCCCCAAATTCTGAGAAGATCCCAAGCGTTGTTCCTTTGAGGGGAAGCTGTTCGGTGGGGAGTCCGCCTGAGGAGAGCCAAGAGAGGCTGGCCTTCCAATAGGGCCTTGACAATCCACTGGGGATCAAGGTATCCGGACACTGGGAGGGTGGTACCTAACTGCAAAACTACCTGAGGGAGATACAGGCAAAAGGCATATTAAGGAGAATCGTCTCCGTGATCTACATTACAGGGAGGGTCTGTGGCAGAGACTTTCTTCCCTTAATATTCCGAGTGATACTCTGGCTGCCAGGTCGGTGTGAGAGGCCTGTCCAGGTACACTAAACCCACTCTGGCGAGAGTGGCAACGAAGAAACAAAGTGGTTGGAAGCAGGACTGTTTCCATATCGTTATGCCTGAGTCTGCTGTTTCTCCTCCTTCTACATCTTTACCCTCCACTGAAAGTTTTATTGTTTTACCTTGTTGGGTAAATAAAAGTGCAAGAGAAAGACACCTGCTGTGTGGACATTCCATTACTACGGCTCTCATCAACTACCCTAGACGGCAGAGTCACAGAGGTAACAGGCCATCCCATTCAATAACCAGCGGCTCCTTCGGGGGTGAGCGCTACAACAGTGTAGCCTTTTTAACTGCTTGCCACCCGCCCACCGCCAAATGATGGAGAAATGGTGCGGCTTTCATTCTGGGAAGACGACACAGCGCCACCGTGTGATCGCCTGTGTACAATCACAGCCGGTCACATGTAAACACAGAAATGCCGGTAATCGTCTCTCATCGCGTCACACTGACAGAGTGTATGGCGAGTGGAGCCGATCAGCGGCATCTCCTCCCAGCATTTGAGTAACTAGTTTCAGGAAAATTTGATACATAGGGCCGTCGGCCTCGCCAGGGCTTCTCCCCCCCCCCCCCCCCTCTCATTTCCCCTCTACTGTTCCCCCTTTGCCCATACCATTAGTGTTACCCACTCCTTCCTTTTTCCCTTTACAGATAAAATTCCTTCAGTTTGCATTAGGAGTTCAAGTACCAATACTTTTTTTTCATGTACTCGTGGATACCGATTACCGATACTTTTTTTTTTAGTGCCATGTGACAGTTTGACTGATGGGCACTGACTGGCGGCAGTTATGAGCACTGAAAGGTAGCTGGCACTGATGGCACCGACAGGTGGCTGGCAGTTATGGGCAGGCACTGAAATGCAGCAATAAATGAGATGAGGAAAGTATTTTCAAATGCTATGCTGCAGCGCCCATCTTGGTTCACCCTGCACTCGGCATCGGTAAGTATCAGCAGACATCTTGTTACACCCAGCCCGATATACTGGTTTACTGTGGCCAAGTGCAGGGTATGCCAAGATGTGCGTCGGGATGTCCAAGCAGACGGCAACCAAATGCAATGGTCCTAATTATACCCCATCACTTTTGACAAGCATAGCAATGGCTGAATGTGAACCATTGAAGTGAATGAGGGTGTTCTGTAAGCGCCCTGCGATCACGTGCAATGCACGCAGTTGTGGCATGCTAGTGCAGGGTTCAAGGGCTTTAACACCTCCTCGCCGCCTGTAAAATGCTCTACGATTGCTCTTCTTCAGAAACCAAAACAAGCCTGAACAAGCACGTGGAGCAAAATATTTTATTATATCAAAATGTTACCTAGGAGCTGGAAGACAGCATGTTTGACTAGCAAAAAGTCAGGCAGGTGAAAAAATAGCAATGCTCTTCGCTCCACAAATCATCCCAAGATATTTTAAAGTAAATCTAAATAAAAAGTGGTAAATATACATGTTCAATAGTTATGCTAGCACTTTTACAATAATTTAAGACCAAGTCCGAATAACCACAGTGTCAATATCACTATCCTCACCTAGTTCTACTGCAGGTGAGGACTCGCTCTCCGGTCTGCTGACTTCGCCCACTGAGGGCGCCCGACCACTCCGCCCACTGAGTCCGTTCGCCCGCTCTGCCCACCGACGCCGCATGCCTGCTCCGCCTACGGACTCAGCCTGCCCGCTCCGCCTACTGAGTCCTCCCGCTGACCAAGTATCGGGTCAGGCATCGGAAGCATTTGTGCGAGTACAAGTACTCGCACAAATGCTCGGTATCGGTCCTGAAACCGATACTAGTATCGGTATTGGGACAACCCTAGTTTGCATAATCCTATGGTACCGCCTGAAAAGACCAACAGATGGTTATAATGATGTTATATGTTATTATTATGATTACTTTTGAGTTGGAGTTTTTACCCTTCATTGTTTTAATAAATTAGCTGTTATGGCCATTTTTACTCCAAAATCATGGTGTGGTCTCATTATTTTAGGTGAAGTGTTAGGTGGGAGTAGAAGTGGTATAACGGGTGTAATGGTGGGTATCTCTGGACTACACTAGTTAAGACTTTTTGGCTAGCTACTGACTGCATTTAATTATTGTTTTGTGGTCTGGCTACCGCAATCCCTGGGACTACTAGTGGCTGTAAGAGAAAATATATATATATACTGAATAGATATTGCATTCTGTCACCAGCATTAACACAGCAGTGTTAATGCTAGTGAAATAGTTGCTTTTGAAGCATCTGTTATCGAAATGTTCCCACCATCTGCTTGGTTTAGATACCCATCCCTATTGACAAGTACAGAGCAAAGTGCAGAGCTCAGAAGCTAATACACACTACATAGGCCTTGGGCAAGCCAAGCAGTTGTAGCCACCAACCTTCCTGCAGTAATAACTCACAGAGCTTTATTTAGCTATTGGATTTAGTGCTGGGAACAAAGCAAGTCTGAAAAATCATTAAACTGCTACACATCACAGTAATCATGCTTTTATTTATTCTTTTATTTAGATTTGCATTTTTTTATTTTTATTTTTGAAACTCAAGTTTATTGTAGATTATACATATGTAACAGGTTACAAAGCAAACATTGCATAACATACAGTTAAACCAGTGGTAGTCAAGTTTTTACATCAGTGGAGGATCTACCTAGGGTTAGGAGTTAGCTATGTGGAAGTCCATTCATGGGGGGGGTAGGCCAGTTAGGGTGTTTGAGCCAAAGGTCCCAGTTCTTTTGCAATCTAGGAAGTTGTAAGTAGGCTTTGGCGTGCATAAATTCCATTAGACAGCGTTTGTTCAAGAGGGCAGTTATTTCCGTTAAATTTGCTTTTATTCATCCACATGTACTGCCAGCTAAGAGACAGTATGTACCTGATTTCTATGGAAACATCCCTGGTTTCACTTGAACTGGTTTCTGAATGTGATGATTGTAATTTTAGTATGTTTGAATGCAATCATGATGTTTTGATCTTTCAAAATAATTTAAATTGGTTTAGGTTGGAGGCCAAGAAGAACAATGATTTTTGCCAGCTGGGATGCAGAAGAGTTTGGACTCTTAGGGTCTACAGAATGGGCAGAGGTAATAAATCAATTTCCCGATGTCGACCCTTTACTTCTAAGGGCATATTTAATAAAGACTGCAGATTCCCCATGTTTATACGTTACAGTTTTGCTGTACATTCAACAAATTAGCCACTTGAGTACCAACCTGCTATAGTCCTTCATTACCAGGCCATTTTTCAGTTTTAAGAGAAGTGATAGTTTGGCTGACAATTAATCAGTCATGCAGCACTGTACTTATAATTTTATATCTTTTTTTTTTTTTTTAAGACAGCTTTCTTTTGTTGCTATTTCATATCCACTTGGTTTTGTTATTTTTCACAAAATAAGGGAAACATTTTGGGGAAAAAAAACAGTTTAATCTGATTTCTTAAAATGCTTCTAAAATAGTTTAGATTAGGCTCACACAGTTGCCTGTAGCAATGCGCATGAGCGGATACATGTTTTTTAGAATGTTAATATGTGTTGGGTTAAAGGGGTTGTAACGGTAACAAAAAAAAAGTTTTTTTTCTAAATAGCTTCCTTTACTTTAGTGCAGTCTTCCTATACTTACCTCATCCTTCCATTTTGCTTTCAAATTTCCTTATTTCTTCTGAGAAATCCTCACTTCCTGTTCTTCTGTCTGTAACTCCACACAGTAATGCAAGGCTTTATCCCTGGTGTGGAGAAAGCCTCTTGAGGGGGGAGGGGGAGCAGGAGTGTCGGGACACTATCTACTTTGCAGATAGAGAAAGGAGCCGTGTGTTAGTGGGCGTCCTAACACTCCTGCTCGCCCCCTCAAGAGGCTTTCTCCACACCAGGGAGAAAGCCTCACATTACTGTGTGGAGTTACAGACAGAAGAACAGGAAGTGAGGATTTCTCAGAAGAAATAAGGACATTTAAAAGCAAAATGGAAGGATGAGGTAAGTGAAGGAGGACTGCACTAAGGTAAAGGAAGCGATTTAGGGATTTTTTTCTTTTACCTTTACAACCCCCTTTAAGGCCGAATCATTTAAATAGACTTCCTATCACACCAATTTACACCA
This sequence comes from Rana temporaria, assembly GCF_905171775.1. Classification (NCBI taxonomy): domain Eukaryota; kingdom Metazoa; phylum Chordata; class Amphibia; order Anura; family Ranidae; genus Rana; species Rana temporaria. The sequence goes on from NC_053490.1 coordinate 40,873,352, forward strand.
GTTTGTGAGTCTCAGTGATGCCAGGTTGTTGTGTTGGTACTCCACCTTATGAAGAAGACCCTCCCACTCGGGTCTGGTCTATAATGCTTATAATGCTATATTAGCCAATGGCTATTGTGTGTGAGCACTCGTTTTTTTTCCTTTTCCAATAAAGTTGTATCTGGTAACGCTCTAGGACTTTCTGTAACTTCTGTTTTTGTATATAAGCAAGTTTTTATTATTATTATACAGGAATTATATAGTACCAACAGTTTACGCAGCGCTTTACAACTTGAGGGTAGACTGTACAAATAAAATTACACTTTAATACAGTAGGAATCGGAGGGAACTGCTCGTTAGAGCTTACAATCTAAGGTCTGGTTCACATTGGGTACGATTTGAGATGCGATTTGACATGTCAAATCGCATCTCAAATCGGCGGCATTTTCTGGCAATAGCACAGTCCTAATCGGTGCGACGCCGCATCTGCGGCGCTGCACCGATTTCAAAAAGTAGTTCCTGTACTACTTTTGGCGATTTCGGGCCGCGATTTACATTGACATCTGTGCAGAAACCTGAAGATGTCTTTGAAATCGTGGCCGAAATCGGGACTGCCAGCGGGAGTGAAATCGTGCGAGTTCAGCTGAACTCGCACGGCTTCACTCCCGCAGCCCAGTGTGAACCTGGGCTTAAAGGGAGAAGAGATATAAGGAGAAGATAAATGAACAGTTGTTAGGTGGGGGCCAGATAGGCTTCTCTGAAGAGATGAGTTTTCAGGGATCGTCTGAAAGTAGACATAGTAGGAGATAGTCGGACAGATTTGGGTAGAGCATTCCAGAGGATGGGAGAGGCTCGGAAGAAGTCCGGGAGGCAAGCATGTGATGAGGTTACAAGGGAGCTAGAGAGAAGAATGTCTTGGTAGGAGCGAAGGGGACTATTTGGTTAGTATTTTAAGACCAGGTTAGAGATGTAGTTGGGGGGCTTACTTTCAGGATTTACATGGAACAAACAGATTGTGCCTTGGCTTTGTTTCAAATCAAATCCACTGCATCAATCCAGCACCAATCTATTATGAACCCCAAATAAACTTTGGGGTCTATTTTTAAAGAATTACCTATGAGACTTGCTCAGTGAATAAATGCTGGAGATTATTCCGTCCTGTATTTTATGGATTTCGCCCAAGTTTAAAAAAAAAAAAAAAGAATTGCCAATCACATTTTGCATTTCCATCCAGTAGTTCAACCAACAAAGAAAAAAAAAACACAAAACACACACCAATAGAAACCCTCCATATACACCAGGGGTACTTAATTAAAATTCAAGGAGGTCCGGTCGCCAAAATTTTCTTTGGGCCGAGGTCCGAATCTTAAGTCTGTGTTCTGACTCTGAGAAAGATTGTAGTTATTGTATTTCTATTAAAACATGAGAAATGTACAATTTCACAGTGCCCCTTTACATCAGGTGTCCCCATCACAGTGCCCCTTTACATCAGGTGTCCCCATCACAGTGCCCCTTTACATCAGGTGTCCCCATCACAGTGCCCCTTTACATCAGGTGTCCCCATCACAGTGCCCCTTTACATCAGGTGTCCCCATCACAGTCCCCCTTTACATCAGGTGTCCCCATCACAGTGCCCCTTTACATCAGGTGTCCCCATCACAGTGCCCCTTTACATCAGGGGTCCCCATCACAGTGCCACTTTACATCAGGTGTCCCCAACACAGTGCCACTTTACATCAGGTGTCCCCATCACAGTGCCCCTTTACATCAGGTGTCCCCATCACAGTGCCCCTTTACATCAGGTGTCCCCATCACAGTGCCCCTTTACATCAGGTGTCCCCATCACAGTGCCCCTTTACATCAGGTGTCCCCATCACAGTGCCCCTTTACATCAGGTGTCCCCATCACAGTGCCCCTTTACATCAGGTGTCCCCATCACAGTGCCCCTTTACATCAGGTGTCCCCATCACAGTGCCCCTTTAAATCAGGTGTCCCCATCACAGTGCCCCTTTAAATCAGGCATTCCCGTCAGAGTGCCTCCTTACATCAGATGTCCCCATCAGAGTCCCCCTTAACATAAAATGTGCCCATCAGCATGCCCCTTAACATAAAATAAGGGTCACGCTGATGGGCACATTATATGTTAAGGGACCCTCTGATGGGCAAATTGTATGTTAAGGGACACCCTGATGGGCACATTTTATATTAAGGGGCACTCCGATGAGCACAACAAAACGTGCCCCTTAACATAAAATATGCCCACCAGAGTGCTCATTACCAAAAATGTGCCCATCGGAGTGTCCCTTAACATAAAATATGTCCAACAGCGTGCCCCTTAATATAAATGTGCCCATCAGTGTGCCCCTTAACATAAAATAAGGGTCACGCTGATGGGCATATTTTATTTTAAGGGGCACTCTGATTGGCACATTTTATTTTAAGGGGTACTCTGATGGGCACATTTTATTTTAAGGGGCACGCTGATGGACAAAATATAATTTAAGGGGCACGCTGATGGACAAATGTTATTTTACGAGGCATGCTGATGGACAAATTTTATTTTAAGGGGCACGCTGATGGGTATATTTTTAATGTGCAAACTAATGGCCACATTTTATGTTAAGGGGCACTCTGATGGGCACAACAAAATATGTCCATCAGTGTGCCCCCTAACAAAATATGCCCATCAGTGTGCACATAAAAAAAATTCACATCAGCGTGCCCCTTAAAATAAAATTTGTCCATTAGAGTGCCCCTTAAAATAAAAAAAGGTGCCCATCAGCCTGACCTTTAATCTATATATGCCCAGCAGTGTGCACAATAAAAATACTTGATCACTAGTTAAGTGTATAACACATACCTTGCATGCAGGAGGGCACATCGAAGGGGCGGAAGCTGCGAGACATTGGGAGCCAGGACCCGGGAACCGCGAATAGCGGGGGGCGGGGCGCGCCCGTGACGTCACGCCTCTACTCGCAGGGGGAGCCGGGAACCGCGAGCAGCAGGGGGCGGGGCGCGCATGACGTCACGCCCCTACGCACGCCCCGTGAGTCAACTTTTGCTTTTGCTGAGACCTGCGGTGAGGAGCAGGGGGCGGGCACATGCACGCAGCGTCAGTGGTTGCTGAGGAAACCCGTGATCCCAGCAAACCAACGCTGCCATTTACATTATACTGGCGGTCCGGGAAGAAGCGTCACTCGGTCCGGACTCGGACCGCGGGCCGCCATTTAGTGACGGCTGATATACACTATCCTATACCCATAGTTCATCCCGAGGGAGGCAAAAAGAATCCCAACAAATGATAACCGAATTAGCTCCAGCAGGGGAAAAAAATCATTCCTGATCCCCCCAACAGGCTATTGGATAGTCCCTGGATTCTCTTTATCTATAAAAAAATGAGTATCCAGTTATATTACTGTATGTGTATCGAGGAAAGAATCCAGACCTTTTTTAAGATTAAGACAATCTACTGAGCTGGCCATAACCAGAGCTTAATACCGTTTCCCTATTTGGAGATTAAATCTCTTTTCCGCCAGGCATAAAGAGTGCCCCCTTGTCCTCTGTGATGACCTTAAAATGAATAACTCAACACCAAGTTCACTATATGGACCTCTTATATATTTGTACATGTTGATCATATCCCCCCTTAATCTCCTCTTCTCAAGAGTGAATAAATTCAGTTCCTCTGATCTTTCCTCATAGCTGAGCTCCTCCATGCCTCTTATCAGTTTGGTTGCCCTTCTCTGCACTTTCTCCAGTTCCCCAATATCCTTTTTGAGAACTGGTGCCCAAAATTGAACTGCACATTCCAGATGAGGTCTTACTAATGATTTCATGGGTGTGTAGCGCTACCCCCGCAAGAGCCGCTGGTTTGTTTTTGGGATCGGCATATTGAGTTACCTTGATATGGCTCAGGGGTGCAGATGTAGAAACAAACAGTGAGCGAATGTCCGGACAGTGAACAAAGATTTTTCCAGGCCAACACAGCCAACATCAACATAAATTGGGAAGGACAAGGTTGATGAAGAGAGAGAGAGAGAGAACTTTGCAGTATCAGGCCTGGATATTAAATGGAGCAGTCAGTACTGCTCTGTATAGTACCAATTTGTAACTCGTCGCCACTCCAACTGAGTGGGTGAAGTGCCCCCGGACAGACCCCTTTTCATAAGCCTGGCAGCCGAGATGTCACTTAGGATTTCTGGGAGGAACAGGCCTGGCTCTAGGGCCTCTGCCACAGGCCAATTACAATAACTGAGCTAGGTAGATGAATGGAGCGAATCCTCCCAGTAGACTTTTGCAACGGTCAACAGATGACAGCAAACATACCTCTCGATACTCTGGTCACCAGATCCCCAATTGGTTTGTTCAGGCTCTGTTGGACGACCTGCCTCCGGGTCCTCCTAAAACCAACTCCCCAATCGTACGGCACCCAGCCTGGGATCCTTTCAATAGAACCGGGAACCCAGCAAGTCACTGGGGTCCCCTTGTACCTCCAGATGAGGTTCCAAGTAGTCTGCAATTTCAGCCAGGTGGGCCACGCTGGCGGGGTCCATGGATGCGCGCACCCTGAAGGTGGATGCCGCACCTGGAACGGTGACCCCGCAAAGATTTTAGAACACATGACACCTGTCACAGATATACCCCTCCCCAGCATGCCTTGCGAGGGAAAACCGCCTCTAATTGGCTGCTGAGGAAAGCTTGCTCTGCCAGAACCCCACTGGTGCCAACTGCTGGCCAGGGATGGTAGCACATCCCTGGAGCACAGACTGACCCAGTGGACCTTCCTGGAACGACAAAAGTCACAATTTAAATAAATTGCGAATGGGAGCAAAATAACTCTCCCACTCCCCACTAACTTTAGCGTAGTGCCCATGCTGAAAGCAAGGGGGCGCTACAGGTGAAAGCTCTTTTACCACCTCCTGCTCGCCATATTGTATAATGATGGTGGCAGGGGGGTTCTCTCTTTCTGGGACGACATTGTTCCAGACCCACCGCACATGTGTGCCCTGGGACATGGTGCATCCCCGATCTTGATTAAGAGCCGATGATGAGGCTCTTTACCCATGTGATCAGCTGTGTACAATCACAGCTGATCACATGTAAACAAGGAAATGACAGTTGTCGGCTTTTCCCTTCTCACACTGATGGCGTGTGAGGAGAGCCGATCAGTGGCGTCTCCTCACAGGGGAGATCTGCACAGATAATTAGAGCCATGATTATCAGTGCAGCCCTAATGGTGCTCAGCAGTGATGCCAGTCAGTGCCCATCTGTGTCACCTATCAGTGCCGCCTACCAGTGCTATCAGTGCCCATCAGTGCTGCCTCCTTATTAGTGCACCCTCATCAGTGCCCATCAGTGCTGCTTCATCAGTGCCTATCAGTGCAGCCTATTAGTGCCCATCAGTTCAGCCTATTAGTGCCTATCAGTGCCGCCTCATCAGCGCACATCAGTGAAGGAGAAAAACAACTTTACAACATCTTCTAACAGAAACTAAGAAACGTTTTTTCTTTCAAATTTTTTGGCCTTTTCTAATTCATTTGGCAAAAAATAAAAAGCCCAGCGGTGATTTGATTTGGGTAGAACGTTGCATGACCGCGCATTTGTCATTGTCATTGTCATGTGACAGTGCGCAAAGCTGAAAATGTGTCTGGGCAGGAAGGGGGTGAAAGTGCCCGGTATTGAAGCGGTTAAAGCGGAGTTCCAGCCTTTCTTAGTTATTTTACTAAAAAACGCCCCCGCAATGGTCTCATCTTTTCTAATACATTTTGGCATTTGTAAATGTAGTTTTTCTTGTTAGATTGTTGTGTATAAAAACTAACTGTGATTTCCTCACCGAACGTGCTCCCTTCTTCAGTGTGGGCATCTGATGCTTACTCGTTGCTTCTTTCCGGGATATGGCACTGCTGGCTACCCAGCATGCACGTCCCAATCTCGTGCAGGCGCATTGCGTACAAAGCGCGGCTATGGAAATAGAAGCGGAGACTGTCCATTGCCTCCTGGGATTGATGACACTCCTATCCCAGGAGCCAATGCCGGATATGACGTACCGGAATAGGATCGTTCTTATAAGGTAAAAAAAAAAAACTTCCGATGAGCAACGTAATGGTGATCACCAAAAAAGATAGGGAAACCTAAAAAGGTGGGTGGAACTCCACTTTAAAATATGGGCAATCAGGGCAAAATTGAATCTTCCTTTTAAATGAAGGGCAAATTCCTTAAAATATAGACAGCGTGGGCCAGATCCACATACATCTGCGCCGGGCGCAGCGTATCTAAGATACGCTACGCCGCTGTAACTTACTTTTTGTTGGTTTGAATCCTCAACGAATTCGTGCCGTAAGTTATGGCGGCGTAGTGTATCTCTCGCGGCATAAGGGCGCGGAATTCAAATGGCTGTGATGGGGGCGTGTTTTATGTTAATACGCCGTGACCCGACGTAATCAACGTTTTTTTTTTAACTGCGCATGCGCCGTCCCTGGGGGTATCCCAGTGCGCATGCTCGAAATTAAACTGGAATCAGGCAATGCTTACGACGGTGATGTCATTCTACGCAAATTCCTATTTGCGAATGACTTACGCAAACGACGCAAAAAATTCAAAATTGTACACGGGAAGGACGGCCATACTTAAAGCGGAGGTTCACCCAAAAACACAACTTTGGACCATCCAAACTAGCATACTAGCATCAGCTACAGTATGCCTTTTGTTTTGTTTTTTTATGCGCTGTACTTACGGTTTAATCCGTAAGTTTCGTTTCAGACACCCGCGGGGAATGGGCGTTCCTATGAAGAGTGGAACATGATTGACGGCCGGCTATGGCGCGTCCCACGTTCCGAAAATAGCCGGAGTAGGACTCGGCTCTTCACGGCGCTATACGGCGCCTGCGCATCAGACTAGAAGCTGACTTTGCAGGCGCCGTATATGTCCGCGTCCTATTTCGGCTTTTTTCGGAAGGCATGATGCGCCATAGCTGGACGTCAATCAAGTACCCCTCTTCATAGGAACGCCCATTTCCCGGCCGGAGTCTGAAACTAAAGTTACGGATTAAACCGTAAGTACAGATAAAAAAAAAAAAAAAAAAGGCATACTGTAGCTGCCGCTAGTATGCTAGTTTGTATGGTAGGCCACCATATAGCAGCTTTAACTATACGCCGGAAAAAGCCGAACGCAAACGACGGAAAAAAATGCACCGGGCCGACGTGCGTTCGTGGATCGCTGTAAATGGCTAATTTGCATACTCGACGCGGATTACGACGGAAACGCCACCTAGCGGCCGCCGAAAAATTGCATCTAAGATCCGAAGGCGTACGAAGACGTAAGCCTGTCGGATCAAGCCGAGATGCCTATCGTATCTTGTTTTGAGGATTCAAAACAAAGATACGACGCGGGAATTTTGAAATTACGCTGGTGTATCAATAGATACGCCGGCGTAATTTCTTTGTGGATCTGCCCCCAAGGGTCCAGCACACATTTCCCGAGAGAATTACACAATTGCCCAATAAATATTTTATAAAAAGACCTCTCTCTGTACACGGGAATGGGGGGCTGACTTTCTATCACTGCAGGTATACAACTCTTGGCACACAAAGAAACTTTTCTTTATTAAAGGGAACTCATTTACACAGAACATTTTCTTGCTTTGCAGTTCCCTTCCTGACATTTTGTGACAATTTGACTTTGTGATTTATAATTATAGAGGAAAAAGCTTCCTATATGGCTCTTACCATAATATATATTTTTGATGCAATGTTTTCTCTGTTTTTGGATTGCAGGAAAATGTTAAAATTCTAGAAAAGAGGGCAGTGGCTTATATAAATGCTGACTCCTCTGTAGAAGGTAAGACTTTTGTATTTGCCGAAATCAGTCCTTTGGGGAAAAGTGCATATTGTTTTTACTAGAGGAAATATGCATTCATGACATAAAGACATGTGCAATTAGTTTTGTTCTGAATTTTTAAATGAATTTTAACAAATTCATTAATTTGAATTAACGAAAACCCGTTTAACGAATTTTTCTAAAATATTCGAAAATTCGTAAAAACAAAAAAATAGAAAATATGGAAATTTCAAAAATTCAAAAATAAACCTGAAAATTCTAAAATCGGAAATAATAACTAACTATAATAACTTAACTATTACTAAGTATTAAATTCTAAGTATTGGAATTTTTATTCAAATTTGGCTGTTTGTGCACATTCAAATACGAATTTATCCGAAGTTACGAATTATCCAAAATGACGAATACCGCATCTAAATGAATGGAACGTAATGAATTAATGATAATAATAAATAATAATAATAAAAAAGTTTTTATTATTATTTATTATTAATTAGTTCCGTTCCACCTGTTTAGATGTGGCGCTCGTTATTTCAGATATTCGTAACTTTGGATAAATTTGTATTCGTTCACTAACAGCCAAATTTGAAATGATATTCTAATACCTCTAATTTAATACTAGCTATTATTAGTCATTTTTTCGAGTTTTCTTTTTTTTTTGGGGGATTTTTGCATTTTCGGATTTTTGAACTTACGAATTTCGAATTTCGAATCTTTGAATTTACAAATTTTCGATAACGAATGTGATTTTTTTTTTTTACATTTTCCAGAAGTTGCTTATTATTTCCACTTGGCTGCCTCTCCAGGTGCTCCAATATGGATTTTAATTAGGTCAATTTTAATTATTTCTCTGACCATTGTCATCCTCTTATGATGGCCAACTAGCTAGCATGCTAACACTTAGGCCCCATACACACCATAGAATCCATCCGCAGATAAATCCCAGCAAATGGGTTTCAGCGGATAGATCCTATGGTGTGTACACGCCAGCGGATCTTTATCCTCGGATAAATCTCCCCTGGGATGGATTTCCAGCAGATGGATATTTGCTGACATGCACAACATATCCATCTGCTGGAGTCCATCCCAACGGATGGATCCGCTGGTCTGTACAGACTCACCGAATCCATCCGTCCGAAGGGATCCCCCGCATGCGTCGCAATGATTCAACGCATGCGTGGAATTCCTTATATGACAGCGTCACGCCCGTCGCCGCGTCATAATCGCGGCGACGGCGCGACACGTCATCGCCAGAGGATTTCGGCGCGGATTTCAATGCGATGGTGAGTACACTCCATCGCATGAAAATCCGCCGAAATCCTCGAGAGGATTTATCCGCGGAAACGGACCGTATCCGCGGATAAATCCTCCCGTGTGTATGGGGCCTAAGTTTGATGCAAGTGCTGACTATTTCTATGTGTGTAGACATGAGATCATTACCTGACCCATTAAACAATGGCTGATTGCTAACCTGGAAAAGTACAGCCGGGCAATGAATATTTTCAGAAGGTCCACATAAAATAGCCAACCTACTGCATCTCTTTAAATATACTCTGGGCTTTTTTTCAGGTGGAACTTGGAACTTAGTTCCACCACCTCTGTCTCAGACCCTTTGGTGTCTGCTTACCGCAATCACTTGTAAACACAGAAGTCTGATTTCTGTGTTTACAAGTGACAGCTCTGCACTCTGTATGCAACCCCTCTGAAATCTGCACTCTGTATGTAATGCAATCCTGGTATTTAATGCCCCTTTAAGACCCTCCTACTGTTTGTGAAATCTGACCACGCCCACTATTTTGATGTAATTTGGAGGGTGTGTGGGGGAGGGGTTTTGGGGGGGGGGGTCGTAGTAGAGTTCCAGCACCTATTGTTTGAGGAAAAAAAGCCCTGAATATAACAAATTCTTCCTTTTTAGGTAACTATACCTTGAGGGTTGATTGCACACCTTTACTTTATCAGCTGGTGTATCGACTGACAAAAGAGGTAATTATTATAATCAAAGTTTCTTTTTATGCACTAGTCATGAATAAGCACACCAAAATAGGAGTAGGCTTGGAATTTTTGAAATTCGCTGTGGAGGTGATATTATGAGTTCAAATTTTGACCATGAATTTAATTGATTTACAAGAATCAGAGAGAGGGTAAATGTGACAGTGAATGTAATTTTCAGACTTTAGATAGGACCTTTGCATTAGAATGAGTAAGGAGACCACCACCCGTGCCTCATCCAAATTACTGATACACACATAATTTGCAAGAACCAGTCCTGCTGATAGTGGACTTTACTGGCACCCACATGAGACCGAATCCAATTTATAAAAAAAATACATCTTTATTGACATCATATTAAAAAAACATAATGCATGGTGCGATAGTATATCCATAATGTCACAGTATGATAAATGGGTCCCTATTGGGACCACTATACAGACACCTCCTACTACTACTACAATGGTGTACCAAACTCGAGAGAATAGAGGTATTTCATCCGCTGGTCAGCGCGTTTTGCTGTTTGTGTAGCTTCTTCAGGACCAACTTGGAAAGTATCATATTCTGATAAATACAATAAGAATCCACATCAATACATTATACAGTATATACAAAAGGGTTTTTATTTGCTTTAGAAGGTTCGGAAGAAAGGGTAGGTTCACTTTTCACTGTGACTGATGTTAGTCCGCCTATAACAGTGTTAATTTTGTTGTCGGCAACAAAATTAACACTATTTTAGTCAACTAAAATACAACTAAACTAAAATACAACTAAAACTAAAAGGATTCAGATGACTAAAATATGACTAAAAATAAAATGGCATTTTAGTCAAATCGGTTTTCCTGTATGCTCCATCGGACTTTTTCCAACAGGAAAACGGCCAGCAAAAGATAGAGAGTTGGTTCTTTTTTTTTCCGTCGGGATTACCGAACTGACTTTTTCCCGTTGGAAATCCCGACCGTGTGTATGTGACTACAACGAAATTGAAATCTGATATCAAGATTAACACTGGTCTGAAGTAATGATAATAAATTCTAATAATAAAATATGAAAAACATTCACAGGTCTTCATTTTATGCATGAAATGTGTTTGAATAACAAGTCACTTGTATGTTCTATGTTCAGATCTCCAGCCCAGATGAGGGTTTTGAAGGAAAATCACTTTATGAAAGTTGGCATCTCAAAGACAACTGGACAGAGTACAAGGATTCTCCAAGGTAAACCCTAAAGATATGGCCCTAAAATATATTTGAAGACTTTTTTAATGTTTCTTATATACAGTATTTTGATTAAGTAGAGCAGGGCTGTCCGCCTGGAGACCTTCTTTTGCAGCCCACAAGGCCCTAGTTACACACAGTAGTTTTCAATAGTCCAGGATCCTGTGGGTCAGACCCAGGATTTCAGGCACATGCCCGTACTGTGTGCTTCCCATGGGCTGTCCTGCAGGATCCAGGACACGATGCAGAGCAGGAGTAGGTTGCCAAATGCTGGAACACCTTGTGCATGATCTCCTGCCTGACAGAGGTAGAAATGTTCTATGTTCAGATGTTGTAAGAGAAGGGGAGAGCAGACCAGGAGAGTGTGTTCGGGTAAGTAACCAATGAACATGAAGGAGGGTTTATTTTTGCTTCCACTGAACACCAGAGGGAGGGAGAGGAGTATCAGTGCTGCCACTGTCACCAATGAAGGAGAGGTGTTATTTTTATTGTTGCTGGCACTGTCATGGACACCAATGAAGGAAGTGGTTATTATTGCTGCCACTGACACCAATGAAGAGAGGGGTTCTTGTTTTTGCCACTGACATCAATGAAGGGAGAGGTTATTAGTGCTGCCATTGAATTTCGTACCTGGGGGATGTCTATATTATGCCTGTAGTAGCGCATGTTTCCCGTGCTTAGAAAAGTCCCTGCACAAAATGAAATTTCTAAAGGAAAAAAAGTAATTTAAAACTACTCGCGGCTATAAGGAATTGTCGGGTCGCGGCAATACAGATAAAAAAACAGCATGGGTTCCCCCTTAGTCCATTACTAGGCCCTTTGGGTCCCCAAACCACAGTTAAAAAAAAAAGCGTGGGGTTCCCCCCCAAATTCCATATCAGGCCCTTCAGATCTGGTATGGATATTAAGGGGAACCCTGCGGCCTTTTTTTTAAAATGGTTTCCCGTGACGCGCCTGACTGGGCGGGGTCACCCGTACACGTCAATAGGTAACCTGGGCTTTCTCCTTGTGTCAGAGAGAGGGAGGGGGGTCACCCACACACGTGACGGATGGCCCCGCCCTCAGCTATAAAAGAACTGTCACACTGATAGAGCGTCATTTGGCTGGGTGCCTCCTATAAGGCGGTATGGTTCTTAGCGCCGTTTTTTTTTTTTTTGTATTGCTTGAGAGTGGTTTACATCGTTGGAACCTTTTTTTTATTTTTAATAAAGGATTTGTCCCAAACTGTCTCCTGTGGTTTTTAAAATTTTGACACTTTTTTTGAAATGGTAGGGTTCAATCTCAGTTCTACAGGCAACTTAATGGCATCGGAATGGGAGCTAAATATGCACCCAGCGTGGCAAACGTATTCATGTCAGAGTGGGAGGAGGGGACAATTTACAACGATATGCCCAATCAGCTGATTTTATACAAAAGATTCATAGATGACTGTATTGTCATCTGGGACGGTGATGAACAGTCTCTAATCACATTTTTTGAGAAATTGAATCTAAACCAACAAAATATTTCTTTAACGTACACTATCAGCAATCAAACTATACAGTTCCTGGATCTGGAAATTACTCTGGAAGAAAATTTAATATCAACTAAAACATATTTTAAGCCAGTGGAACGGAACAGTTATATCCCGGTGGATAGCTGTCATTTCGAGCCATGGCTAATAAACATCCCTAAAGGACAGCTGTTACGAATACGTAGAAATTGTACTGACCAAGAAGTGTATCTGGAGCAAGCTAAACTTATAGGAACAAAGTTTGTGAATAAAGGGTACAATGAGGACTTTATCCAGGAACAAATCCTTAAAGTATATGAGACACCAAGATCTTCTCTCATTCAGGATAAAGTGAAATCTGATCTAATGGATAATAACCCCCCGATCATCCTGAACTACACTGTCCAACACAAACAGTTGGAAGCCATTTTTAAAAAACACTGGCCAATTTTAAGAGCTGACCAGCAGCTACAGGGTATCTTACCTATGAACCCCAGGGTAGTGTATCGGAGAGCTCCCACCCTGAGGGACCTAGTAGCCAAAAATGTTCCTGATCCTCCAATAAAGAATAATGCACTTACTTTCTTTCAGGGGAAGGGATTCTTTCCATGTAAGAGGTGCTTTGCATGTAAGAATACCAATTTTAACGGCCAGAAATGTACTAAGTTCTCTTCAAATTTCACTAAGAAGGAGTATAATATTGATGACCTTATCACCTGCAGAACAGAGGGCGTTGTGTATGTTCTAGAGTGCCCATGCTCTCTACAATACATAGGCTGTACTAAACGACCTTTATGGAAAAGATTAAGAGAGCATGTGCAGAATATCCTAAAGGCATTCCCAAAACATAATGTCTCCCGTCATTTTGAGTTATGTCATCAAGGGAACCCAAAGGGTTTGAAATTCTGGGGCATACAAAAATATAGCCCCCACTGGAGAGGAAGCCATAGGGTGAGAGAAATAAGCAAAGCTGAATCCAGATGGATTCATGAGATGAGATCGCTCTCCCCGAATGGCCTCAACATTGACTTTGATCTTAACTGTTTTATATCTGATTTTTAACTTTTAATATTTTTAATATATGTATATATTTATATACATTTTTTATATCTTATGAGGCCCTACCTACATGTGAGTGTTTGTCCACTTGTTGGCTAGTGGTGCAGCGCTCTTGTATTATAATAATATAGTATTATATTATATTTTATTATATTAATTTATTATATAATTGTAAGGTAGTCATCAGATTTCCAACCGCATGCTCATGGTGCTATTTATCCTTAAGGGATGATCGGGGTATATGGCCGGGAGCATGCTGTGTTCATGTATGCAATACATACACAATGTTGATTCGCTAATATGCTGGAGTACCAGCTATATATACACATTGTGGGACTTCAGTGAAATTTCTTTATTTTTGTTTTGTTTTTTGCTTCTGTGTTAGTGGTATATCTGCATTATCTAGCTAAATGAATGCCACGGGATGTTAGTTGTATATGCTCATATGATTAGTCCAAGTCCGTGCTGGACGGATCTCATACCAGAAATTGAGATATATTCCCATTATTCTTTTGTTTCTAAGTCATCGTTTTTAAGTCAATTGTTTTACCTGTATCAAATTAAAATATGTTATTTATTGCTATTTTATGTTAAACCGCAATTGCATAGACGTTGTGGTGTTTCCTGCAATGATGTAGTCATTGGTACCTCCCCATTGGTCCGTTCTCGCTGATGCGAGTGTGTGATTGGCTATTTATAGCCTAAGCGAGCTCCAGTCACACATTGACCCATGAATAAGTCACGTGTCTAGTGACGATACGCGTGGGGGAGGAGCTTGAGTGACGGGACGCACGGAGGTGCCGGATGAGGAGCCTGACAAGCTGAGCAGCACACACGCACATACGTTGCAGCCTTAATGTTACTGAGGATTCGTGAGTGATATTCTGTGTATTGTGAGACGCCAATATTCCATCTACGGTATTATACTATTGGTCTTTCCTTTCTCCCTTTCTCCCTGCATATTTGAGCACGTGAATACCTGGTGGAAAGCACACTCTGACCTGTCCAGTTTGATTATCATACCATCAAGTTGCTGAATCTCACACATTGTGTATGTGTGGTCCGGGAAGGTGTAGCTGAGTTGCTCTGGGATTGCAGCATCAAGGGACGATATATTAATGAATTTTGGAACTCATTTTTCCTTATATATTCTTTGTATATTATTGTCCTTCTCCTCCAGTATTTTTGATGTGTTGACACTTCACTTGATCAGTTGATTTAGCGCATTATTATTCACATATATGTACAATGTACCCCGTTACCAATTCACATAGGGGGGTGGGATCTACTTTACAGGCATACTATAGACAGCCCCCGGTACGAAATTTAAAGGAATATTTCACTTTTATTGTTTCACTTTAAGCATTATTAAAATCGCTGCTCCCGAAAAAATTGCCGTTTTTAAAACTTTTTTTTGCATTGATTCATGTCTCCTGGGGCAGGACCCAGGTCCCCAAACACTTTTTATGACAATAACTTGCATATTAGCCTTTAAAATTAGCACCTTTGATTTTTCATGTTCGTGTCCCATAGACTTTCGCATGGTATTCGCATGTTCAAACACATTTTTTGCATGTTCTGCTGCAAACCAAACCGGGGGGGTGTTTGGCTCATCCCTAGTCACCAGGCAGAGTGTCAGGTCACCTGTGGCCAGGTGACAAGTGCACCCCGTTGGGGTCAGGGATGCACCACAGGGTAGTGAACCCTATAGCCGGCTGCTGCTATCAGAGAGGAAACGTGAACCCACGATTCCCCAGGGCGCGGAATCTAAGACCCAGCTTTGTGTTCACCATAGCCTCTAGTGGTGAGGATGGCCTTCGCCGCAGCTGGATCCAGGTCGCGACCCCTGGGATCCTTTAGGTCACGCTCCGTAGGGAGAGAGGGGAAGCAGCAAGCAAGACAAGTGATAGTGATGGGTAAGCCGAGGTCAGGGCAACAGGCAGACAAGGGTAACCGAGGGACAGGCAAAAGGTCAGGGTCACAGGCAAACAGGAGAAGTCAGGGACGAGCGAAAAATGGTACACAGGAAGGTAATCATAGCACACTGCAGACAGGAACTTAAGCTAACAACACGGTTGAACAGCACTGCAGACTTGTAGTGCAACAGTTAATATAGACTTCCTGGGATGGCCTGGGTGGGGCCATACAGGAAGGAGAGGTGATAAAAAGGCAAGCAGAACAGAGTCAGGCCTCTAATGAACAGATGGAGATAGGTAAGCTGCCAGACTTTATTGCATATCCATGACACAGAGGTTTAGTGCTGTCATTGTCACCAATGAAGGCAGAGGTTATTAGTGCTGCCACTGTCACCAATCAAGGGAGAGGTTTAGTACTGCCATTGTCACCAATGAAGGGATCGGTTTAGCGCTGCCATTGACACCAACGAAGAGAGAAGCCACTGTAAGGGCTAGTTTACACTTGCTTTAATACATGGTTTAGGACACACGTTGTTAAAGTTCTGAACGCCAGTCAAAGCTCCTGTCACTAAGTAAAATGGTAAGCTTACAGTCCTGTTTACACCTTGCTTTTGCTTGGTGCTTCGATAAGGCTTTGGAGGAGCTTCGATGGGGCTTCAATTGGCCTTCGATGGAGCTTCGATGGGGCTTCAATTGGTCTTCGGTGGGACTTCAGTGGGGCTTCAAGAGAGCTTTGCCATAGACTTCTATGGAGGCTTTGAAGATGCACTAAAGCACTGGTTCTCAACCTTCTAGTGCCGTGACCCCTTGATAAAATTTCCCAAGTTGTGGGGACCCCTAACAGTAAAATTATTTTCATAGCGTGGGTTGAAAGCACCCAAGGCAAGACATGTAATTTGCGTCCCTAACCCACGGACATTTAGCGTTCCCTGAGTGCCTTCCCCTCCTACAGTATTAAAACCCCTTATGGTACATTTTAGGATGTACCACTCTCTTTGTTCAACTTTCTTTCCCTTTCATCTCTCTCTATCCTAATTCCTTGTTTTTTTTTCCCCCATCCCTCCCTCTAACTGTCTTTCTTGCTCTCTCTTTTTTTCCCCTTTCTCTCCCTTTTTCTTCGTTCCTCCCCCTCTTATCTCCCTTCCTGGGAGAACAGTGAGGGCTTCCGGAACAGCCCAGGATTTGGTGACCCCTGGCAAATCATCATTTGACCCCCAGGTTGAGAACCACTGCACTAAAGCAATATGAAGCGAAGCCAAAGCAAAAGCAGGTGTAAACAGGACTGTAAGCTAACCATTTTATTTAGTGACAGGAGCTTTGACTGGTGTTCAGAGAGCTTTAACAAAGCGTGTCGAAGCCTTCCTTGTTTGAAGTAAGTATAAACTAGCCGTTAATGTATGTTGAAGCCGAAGCAAGTGTAAATGAGCTATAACTGTCACCAATAAAAGGGGGGTGTCATTAATGCTGCCACCAACAGTGATGAGGGGGGGATTTATTACTGCCCCCACCAGTGAACAGAGGGGAAGGGGGTTTATTAATATCATTATTTTTTTTATGATTGTCATATCCATCTACTGGCCATAATGCTATATTTTCCTTAACTACTTTAATTAGGATAATACTGCATTATGTCCACTAGATGGCCCTGACAATCATAGGAAATAAACATATTAGACATATTCCATGGATTCTTTGTGACTTTTTTTATTTTAGCATTTTTTTTGTTTGTTTGTTTCTTTTTGTTTTTTATAAATAGACCCCTGTGTGTTTTTTCGGTGAACAAACTCAATAAGCCAGCACAGGATTCCTGCACAAATCCTATACTGACATGTTCCATTACTGGAAGACTGCAATGTAAACTGAGAAAGAGGAGATCATTGAAAATAAGTGACATTTTGCTAGAACAAACATAAAATCCAACTGTAACCTATCCATATAAGCAAGCTTTTGTTTTAGACTTTGCATGTAATGTATAATGTGTTCCATGTATCCATTTCTTACATATCTTCTTTTTTTTTTTGCTTTCTATTAGGATAAACAAGCTGGGTTCAGGAAATGATTTTGAAGTATTTTTCCAGCGGCTTGGCATTGCTTCAGGAAGAACTCGATATACTAAAAATAGGGTTAGTATTTTGTACCCGAGCACCTGGTAAGTAGGCGGGGATGGTTCATACGGCACTGACTCATCCTGCTCTTCCACTGAGTGACAGGCTAAATAGCTGTTGCCCAATTCCAAGGCCATGCTGTAGACTTAAATGCTATAATTGCCTGCAGCTCGATGCTGGCACCACTGACAGCTAAAAAAATAAAAATAGAAATCAGTTCCAAGAACAAAATAAATAAAAACGTCATGCCTGGTCATCCGCTTGATCCGGTGTCAAAATAACTGTTAACAAAAGTTATTCTTCTGCAAACGATACATTGCAATTATGTACATGATTTTTTTCAGAAAGTGTTTGTAAACCCTTCTATAAACCCAGTGAAGTGACTGGCCTACACAGATGGAACAAATCCTTCTACATAAGTTGTATCTGTTTATCTGCGGTTGTCTATTCTCTACATTTGTTCAAAGTGCTGAATTTATAAGCTTCTTTGAGTTCAGAAAGAAGGGGGCGGAGAGCTGCAGAGCTCAGTGAACAGAGCTCTGAGTAGGGATGAGCCGAACAGCCCCCCAGTTCGGTTCGCAGCAGAACATGCAAACAGGCAAAAAACTAGTTCAAACATGCGAACACCGTTAAAGTCTATGGGACACGAACATGACAAATCAAAAGTGCTCATTTTAAAGGCTAATATGCAAGTTATTGTCATAAAAAGTGTTTGGGGACCCGGTAGAGCTGCACGATTAATCGCGGAGAGAATTGCGATCTTGATTCTCCGCGCCCGCGATCTCCCCGCGGGATGACCCACGATTCTTCTGTTTCACGGCCGGTTCCACATAACCAGCGTGGAATGCAAATGGCGCCGATATCGGAAACCGACGTTGGCAGCCTGCGCCGCTGGATGGATGCCTGGGCTTCTCTTGCAGATCCGTACAACTGTAGTGTGTATCCATGCGCCACCCAGTGGTTGCCGGCGGTACTGCTTCTGATGTATTAATCTTTCTCACAGTTCTGTACAACTGTGTGTATCCATGCGCCACCCAATGGTTGCTGGCGGTACTGCTTCTGATGTATAAAAAAAGAGACCAGTGATATGTCTATAATGTTAAAGACCATATAACTCCTATGAAAAAAGCAGAATCAAAGTTTGATTCTGCTTTTTTCATAGGAGTTATATGGTCTTTAACATTATAGACCTATCACTGGGCTGTTTTTTATATATTCATAATTTCAGATAAATCACAGGTTTATTTATTTATTTGGGGGGGGGGGTTCTGGCATTCAGTTTTTGAGAATCGTGAGAGAATCGTGATCTTTAGTCTAAGCAAAAGAATCGTGATTCTCATTTTGACCAGAATCGTGCAGCTCTAGGACCCGGGTCCTGCCCCAGGGGACATGTATCAATGCAAAAAAAAGTTTTAAAAACTAACGTTTTATTCGGGGGCAGTGATTTTAATAATGCTTTAAAATGCTTTAAGAGCTGAATGGTAAGGGACGCCTTGTATTTTTTGATGGGTTGCCATGTGAGGTGCAGCAAACATGCCACATGACTGTCCACTAGATCAACATTAGTTAGATGCTTAATAGTGCTGGCCACCTCTGGCCAGAATGTTTTCATTTGCAGGCAGTCCCAAAAAATATGCAACATGGTACCTGGCCCAGCATTGCAGCGCCAGCAAGTATTAGGAGAAGATCTATGTCTGATCATCTATAATAAATAGCAAACTCATAAAAAGTGAGCGGACCCAACATGCACAGCAAATTGAATAAAAGGGGCATGAATTCAATGTAGCTGCATATTATATTTGTTTATTTTTTATTTTTACAGAAAGAGGGAAGATACAGCGGTTATCCAGTGTATCACAGTGTGTATGAGACAGCTGAGATCGTTGACACATTTTATGACCCAGTCTATAAGAACCATCTGGCAGTGGCTAAAGTACGAGGAGGTCTTGTGTATGAGCTGGCTGATGCTGTCGTTCTACCATTTGATGTTCGAGACTATGCCGATGCTATAAAGAGCTACACTGACATTATAGTTAACATAACAAAGAAAACCCCATTACAAATGGAAGCTTATAATGTGTCGTTTGGTAAGTTCTGAAGATTGACTAAGTTGATCGATCATCTTTTTCTTTTTTTATCAGCAGCTCCACAGTAGTCTTCAAAGGTCGCTTGTACTATCCAGAAACCCTCCTGAATTCCCTAATGTCCCTGGGGATATCTAGTTGGAAAATATGTTTACAGGCTCAGCATGAACATTTTTGTAGTACCTGTTTTGTACATCCATTCACATGTCCAACCCCCAACCTGGAAGACCAGGACCTTGTGGTTAGTCTGGCCATCACCATAGGATCTGTCCAGTTTTGCCCTAACATAAACATAAGGCTCTGTCTGACAAAGCTCCGAGGTTCATCAGGCATACAAGCCATGTGCAAAAAAAGAGAATCTATGTTTTGGAGATTTGTGCATACAGGGATAAGGGCCAGGACAAGGGGCAGGAGGGGCGACTGCTCCAATGTAACAGTTTGTGAGAGGAGGAAGGAGGTCGATTGCATTCCTTCTACTATAGGCTGACAGGAGTAGTGACAGTAGCACCACTACTACTTTCAGCCAAGTCTCCAAGCAGCCAGGAGAGGTGTTCTCTCTCCCGCTCCAGCTCCTCTCTCCTACCAGTGCAGCTCTCCTGTATTCCTGTAAACATAGCTGCCAGCTTGTTGATCCAGAAGCAATGTCAGATCGGGACTGTGTGGGGGTTTGCTGAAAGGAGAAGTATAACCAAAGCTCATTTGTCTGTACTTCTCCTGTAGATCACAGGAATGCAGTTCGTTTTGCACTCCTGTGACCAATTCTCAAACTGAGATACGCTTAAATATTGCTAAGATACGACCGGCGTAAGTCTCCTACGCCGTCGTATCTTAACTGCATATTTACGCTGGCCGCTAGGGGCGTGTACGCTGATTTACGCCTAGAATATGTAAATCGGATAGATGCGCCTATTCACGAACGTACGCCCGGCCGTCGCAGTAAAGATACGCCGTTTACGTAAGGCTGTTTCAGGCGTAAATATAAACCAGAGTGTTCACTCTGAAACAAGTTCTATGGTGACATAGATATCCCAAATAATGGTGCAGGTGGACAGCGACAAATAACAGTGTCTTTATCTCAATGTGCTTCTTATCACCAGGAATGTTAGTGTTTCACCGCGTGGGGGGGTATTAGCCCCTTATGGGGATGCACTCACCAGACCGCAAGTAAAAATCAGCATTGGATACATCAGCCTCTGCCACCAGCTTTGCACTCTCCACAACTCTTGCTTAAGTGAATCTTGCTTGTATACATACAAAGGAATAAACTTCTGATAGTGTATTATCGTTTAAAAGTTTATTGAGCAAACCCACAAGTCCCCTTATAATATATGCGTACCATAGTGCAATCAAACATAAGCATAAATGTACTGTGCCTGTTTGTAAACAGTTTCTGGCGCTCCAGCGCGTTCATCTGTTCCTGATCCACCAGGTTGACAGTCTATCGGTCGTCTGCTGCTGGCCACACCCTGACGCGTTTCGTCATTGGCTGACTTCGTCTGAGGGTGTGGCTGTAGCATTCAGCGACCTGTTAAATAATAGAGCGATCGTTTGGGTACCGCCCCTCATTCGCCGCGATCACGTCCGTCCTGCGCATGCGTGTTAGGCAACACGAGGTCAGCGTCACATGATGGGCGGGAGTAGGGCGTGTACTTTGATGTCCTGTCCAATGCGGACAGGATGCGTCTGATGCGGCTAGAAGACGCTGGCCCCACCTGAACGTATGGACGTCAGCGAGGCCAGTGCCAATAGCAGGGCGGAAGTCAGCTAAAAGCTAATTATCTCGCGCAGACGCACATTGAAAAGTGAAGCCACTGCCCATAATGGGTCCGGACTTAGCAATTCAATGTTGAGACAGAAAGACAGAAAGGATGCGCGCGCATCTCAATGTTGAGAACTGCAGGCACGCTCATCCAAAACCTATCAGCCACTACATTTGTGGTGTCAGCAAGTCTCAATATAAAATCATACAACAATACCACTCATGTATTCGCCATAGCGGGAGATTCATACATAAGTGTGTAAGTCTTATTACTATGCCATCACCAAACAGATGATTAGTTAAATTAATAAAAAAAAATAAAAAAAAAATCACCAATAAATATATATATATAAAACATGATAAAATACATATGTAAACAACGGGGGCATCAGTAATAAAACATATCATACTCAAACATAAAATATTATAAAATTATATACTGCCCACATAAAATTAGGCAAAATATATATAAGATATATATTAAAAATATATATATATATATAATCCTAAAAAGAAAGTTTTAAAAATATATTAAAAATATCTATCAGAGCCGTATAGATATAGAATATATATTACATTATTTATTAGAAATTGGAAAGCATATCTAAAAAGGGGGAGGGCATTCTTCGAGTATAAGAACCAATAGCAATAATAATGAAAAGAATCGTACTAGTACATAACACAACTGAGACTAAAAGGTCTTTAGTCTGAGAGATGAGTAATCTCGTAGAGGTATGTGTATGTTATGTTTAACCCAAAAGAGACATGAGTGACTATTCAATGAGCCAATATGCTCAGTATCAAAATAAGTGATGTAGGAGACCAGATAATATTTTATATTTTAATCTCAACTTTAAGTGTCGCTTATGAAGCAGTTGATATCTAGTTCAATATTCATGCCTTTAGGTGCAAGAGATTCAGTCAAGTAGATCCATTTCGTTTCGCATTTTGATAGTTCGCGAACTCTATGGCTTCCTCTCCAATTCTGCATTACATGTTGGACTCCCCAGAATTGTAGTCCGGATGGATCTTGATTATGCTTCAGTTTAAAATGCAGGGACACATTATGGTCTTTATATCCTATCTTTATGTTGTTAATGTGCTCCATCACCCGTATTCTCATTTTTCTCTTGGTCCTCCCTATATAAAGTAGGCCGCACGGACATTTAAGTGCGTATACTACATGGTCAGTGTTACATGTCATAAACTGTTCTATATCGAATTCAGTGTTGTTGGTTGGACAACTGAATTTTTCCAGACCTCTCATGGTTTGTGTTACTTCTCTGCATGGTTTGCATTTTCTACATGCAAAGAATCCATTTTGATTCCAAAAAGTTTCTGGTTTGATGGGTGGATCCAGTACCTTTTTGACCACTCGGTCACCATGATTGGGGGCTTTTTTATAAATAAACTGAGGTTTAGGAGGTAGAAGAGGTCCTAATTTCTTGTCTAATAATAGTATATGCCAATGTTGATTGAAGATTTCTTCAACTTCTTTATATTGTGAGTGGAATTGAGACAAAAAACCCCACTCCTTTGTATTAGTGATTGGTACATTGCCAAGCTGTTTGGTTAGTAGACATGTTTCTCTTGGGATAATGCGTATTTCTTCTACCAACTTATGCATGGTATCTGGGTGATAACCTCTGGCTTCAAACCTTTCAGTTAAGATTCTGGACTGTGTAATGAAGTTTTCTTCTTCCGTACAGTTCCTTTTTACCCTCATAATTTGTCCTTTAGGTATATTTTTGATCCATAAAGGATGGTGGCCGCTGTTGGTAGGGAGATAACTGTTTCTATCAGTTGGCTTAAAAAATACTTTAGTAGCCAACTTAGTTCCTTGTCGGTATATGGTTACATCCAAAAAATTAATTTCAGTATTGTTAGATTCAGAGGTAAGCTTAATATTGTTGCTGTTATTATTTAAAACCTTTAAAAAGTTTAAAAGTGAGTCGGTATTACCTTCCCAAATAAAAAACAGGTCGTCTATATATCGTTTATAAAACAATAATTCACTCCGTCTGTCTTTAAAAATCACCTTGTCCTCCCACTCAGCCATGAAAAGGTTCGCAATGCTAGGTGCAAATTTAGCGCCCATAGCAACTCCTCTTTTTTGCGAATAAAACCGGCTATTGTACCAAAAAAAGTTATGTGAGAGACAAAAATCTAGAGCATTACCAATAAAAACTTTTTGATTATGTGGTAAGTCATCTCGTTGGCTAAGTGCCCAATTCAGGGCAAGTAGTGCATCATCATGCTGTATGATGGAATAAAGAGATGATACATCCGCGGTAACCAATAAAATTGGAGCATTCTCCTCTAGAGTAATTTCTTGAAGACATAATAGCAAGTCCTTAGTATCTTTTAAATATGACTTAGTCATTTTTACACTTTTTTGTAAAAAGGTATCTAGATACTGTCCCATTCTTGAAGAAATGGAATTGATGCTATTCACAATGGGTCTTGCCGGAGGATTCAGGGGATCCTTGTGTATCTTTGGTAGAGTATAAATAGTCGGGACCTTACTGCTAGCTGGTGTCAAATAATTTCTTTCTTTTACTGAGAGGACCCCTGATCGGGTACCCATCTCTACCAATGATTGTAGCTGTTTTCTGTAAGATTTAGTGGGGTCCTGATCCAGTAAGCTGTATGTAGATCCATCTGCCAGCATATCAGAGATTTGGTTATGATAAAAGGTTTTACTTAAAATCACCACTCCCCCTCCCTTGTCGGCTGGCCTTATAACTATATCTTTGCGTTTCTCTAACATATCAATCCCCTCCTGAATATGTTTAATGTTGACTTGTTTTTTTGGTTTTAAGTAGTCCAGATCCCTTAACACAAGACCTTTGAACACCTCTATTTGATGATTTGGATTGTTGAGAGGGTTGAAGAGTGATTTATTCCTTAGTCCACTGTTTATAACCGACTTAGTGTTATTATTTGTGGTGTCAATCCGAGGAGTTATTCCAACAAAATATTTTTTCATATTTAGTTTGCGGATATACTTATGGATGTCTATGTAGACATTAAACTTATTGACAGATTTCTTCATACCACATTTTAAACCCAAATTTAAAATGTTTAGTTCTTTGTGTGTGAGTTCAACTGGACTTAAATTAAAAATGCCTCCTATTCCTGCTGCCTTCTTCTTTTTCTGCGTCCTCCATCCGGCCCTGCAACCTCTGCTTCGTCCTTTTTCGGATAAGGGAAGCGGTCTTTTCCCCATTGGTTCGTTGTTTGCGATCCTTTCCATTCCTGTTCCTGGTAATATACTGGGGGGTATTGTGTTGGAGGGTAATAAGATTGGGGCTGTTGTCCCGGTGGGTATTGAGGTGGAGGGTATTGCTGGGGTTTTCCCCTCCGTGGTGGATAGCCTCGACCCCTCCTTTGTGCTCCCCCTCCACCCCTCCCTAAAAAAGGACGAGGTGGTGGTGCACCTCCTAAACCTCAGTTTATTTATAAAAAAGCCCCCAATCATGGTGACCGAGTGGTCAAAAAGGTACTGGATCCACCCATCAAACCAGAAACTTTTTGGAATCAAAATGGATTCTTTGCATGTAGAAAATGCAAACCATGCAGAGAAGTAACACAAACCATGAGAGGTCTGGAAAAATTCAGTTGTCCAACCAACAACACTGAATTCGATATAAAACAGTTTATGACATGTAACACTGACCATGTAGTATACGCACTTAAATGTCCGTGCGGCCTACTTTATATAGGGAGGACCAAGAGAAAAATGAGAATACGGGTGATGGAGCACATTAACAACATAAAGATAGGATATAAAGACCATAATGTGTCCCTGCATTTTAAACTGAAGCATAATCAAGATCCATCCGGACTACAATTCTGGGGAGTCCAACATGTAATGCAGAATTGGAGAGGAAGCCATAGAGTTCGCGAACTATCAAAATGCGAAACGAAATGGATCTACTTGACTGAATCTCTTGCACCTAAAGGCATGAATATTGAACTAGATATCAACTGCTTCATAAGCGACACTTAAAGTTGAGATTAAAATATAAAATATTATCTGGTCTCCTACATCACTTATTTTGATACTGAGCATATTGGCTCATTGAATAGTCACTCATGTCTCTTTTGGGTTAAACATAACATACACATACCTCTACGAGATTACTCATCTCTCAGACTAAAGACCTTTTAGTCTCAGTTGTGTTATGTACTAGTACGATTCTTTTCATTATTATTGCTATTGGTTCTTATACTCGAAGAATGCCCTCCCCCTTTTTAGATATGCTTTCCAATTTCTAATAAATAATGTAATATATATTCTATATCTATACGGCTCTGATAGATATTTTTAATATATTTTTAAAACTTTCTTTTTAGGATTATATATATATATATATTTTTAATATATATCTTATATATATTTTGCCTAATTTTATGTGGGCAGTATATAATTTTATAATATTTTATGTTTGAGTATGATATGTTTTATTACTGATGCCCCCGTTGTTTACATATGTATTTTATCATGTTTTATATATATATATTTATTGGTGATTTTTTTTTTATTAATTTAACTAATCATCTGTTTGGTGATGGCATAGTAATAAGACTTACACACTTATGTATGAATCTCCCGCTATGGCGAATACATGAGTGGTATTGTTGTATGATTTTATATTGAGACTTGCTGACACCACAAATGTAGTGGCTGATAGGTTTTGGATGAGCGTGCCTGCAGTTCTCAACATTGAGATGCGCGCGCATCCTTTCTGTCTTTCTGTCTCAACATTGAATTGCTAAGTCCGGACCCATTATGGGCAGTGGCTTCACTTTTCAATGTGCGTCTGCGCGAGATAATTAGCTTTTAGCTGACTTCCGCCCTGCTATTGGCACTGGCCTCGCTGACGTCCATACGTTCAGGTGGGGCCAGCGTCTTCTAGCCGCATCAGACGCATCCTGTCCGCATTGGACAGGACATCAAAGTACACGCCCTACTCCCGCCCATCATGTGACGCTGACCTCGTGTTGCCTAACACGCATGCGCAGGACGGACGTGATCGCGGCGAATGAGGGGCGGTACCCAAACGATCGCTCTATTATTTAACAGGTCGCTGAATGCTACAGCCACACCCTCAGACGAAGTCAGCCAATGACGAAACGCGTCAGGGTGTGGCCAGCAGCAGACGACCGATAGACTGTCAACCTGGTGGATTAGGAACAGATGAACGCGCTGGAGCGCCAGAAACTGTTTACAAACAGGCACAGTACATTTATGCTTATGTTTGATTGCACTATGGTACGCATATATTATAAGGGGACTTGTGGGTTTGCTCAATAAACTTTTAAACGATAATACACTATCAGAAGTTTATTCCTTTGTATGTATACAAGCAAGATTCACTTAAGCAAGAGTTGTGGAGAGTGCAAAGCTGGTGGCAGAGGCTGATGTATCCAATGCTGATTTTTACTTGCGGTCTGGTGAGTGCATCCCCATAAGGGGCTAATACCCCCCCACGCGGTGAAACACTAACATTCCTGGTGATAAGAAGCACATTGAGATAAAGACACTGTTATTTGTCGCTGTCCACCTGCACCATTATTTGGGATATCTATGTCACCATAGAACTTGTTTCAGAGTGAACACTCTGTTTGTAGCGCTGCTACAGTAACACACTGAACTGTTTGACCATTGTCATCCATACTTTCCTTCTGTTTACTGTCATTTGCATATATTTCCTTTTTAAGCGGCTGCTTATTGTATATCCAGGTGTCTCTTTTTCTTTAATCAGTATCCTCAATTGTTTACTCTTGTGCGCTGAGTAGTGCTTTGTTTAGGTTGGGCGGAGTTAAGCACTCTTGGTACATTGTAAATATAAACCACCAAAAAGATGGCGCAGCCAATGTTAAGTATGGACGTCGGAACCGCGTAGAATTTTTCACGTTTTACGTCGTTTGCGTAAGTCGTCCGTGAATGGGCGTAAGTTACGTTCACGTTGAAACCAATGAGTCTTTGCAGCGTAATTTGAAGCATGCGCACTGGGATGCGTCCACGAACGGCACATGCGCCGTTCGTTAGAAACGTCAAATACGTGGGGTCAATAGTATTTTGCATAGATGCCAACACGCCCCCAAACAGCCTATTTTGAATTAGGCGGGCTTACGCCGGCCCAGTTACACTACGCCGCCTTAAGTTAGAGCGCAACTTCTTTGTGAATACAGGACCTGCTGCTCCAACTTACGGCGGCGTAGTGTATCTGAGATACGCTACGCCCGCGGAAATCTATTTGAATCTAGCCCATAGCGTCTATATTATATAGTCTATAATAGGGGACATAATTATGATTGTTTTTATTATTATTTTTTTACTGGCGTGGATCTGCGACTTTTTTATTGAGACTGCGACATTATGGAGGACTCATCGGACACTTTTGAGACATTTTTGGGACCATTCACATTTATACAGTGAACAGTGCTATAAATATGCACTGATAACTGTATACATGTGACTGGCAGGGAAGGGGTTAACACTAGGGGGCGAGGAAGGGGTTAAATGTGTAGCCTAGTGAGTGTTCTAACTGTGGGGGGAGGGGACTGACTGGGGGAGGTGACCGATCTGTGTCCCTATGTACAAGGGACACAGCATCGGTCTCCTCTCCCTGACAGGACACGGAGCTCTGTGTTTACACACAGAGCTCCACGTCCCTGCTCAGTCATCGCAGCCGCCAGGCACGCGCATCGTGTTCCCAGTAAAACGGCGGGCGCCCCCTAGCAGCGCATCTGATTGGCTGAGAAAGGTATGTTTATTCATAACCTGAATTCACTGTAGTGCATCATAGTGATGTCAAAGGCAACACCGCCACCTACTGACAAAAAGGAGAAGCCACAGCTAAATAGGATTAGGAGAGAAGCCATTTGACCTCTAAACACTACAAATTAGCAAGGCTGGCTACCACCCAGCATAACTAAATTTACCTGTAACCCTCTTTTAGGATGAGGGTGCTACACTTGTGACATAACAGGAGTAGACAGACTTAACAACAAAAGCAAACTCAAATAGGCACTTGATTAGAAGCTTGCCACAAGAGAAAAGAGACTAGACAAAAGCAAGGCTAGGAAAGCAAATAGACAAGACAAAAACGGGGCTAGAGTACAAGAGCAAATAGAATAGATAGAGGAGAAAACAGAATAGACATGAGCTGGGCTAGGAGAGGAAAAGACTAGACAAAAACAGGGATAGGAGAGGAAATAGACCAGACATGAGCAGGACTAGATAAGAGCAGGGCTGGAAGAGGAAGCACACTATACATAACTGTTCTAGGAGAGCAAGCTAACTGGAGCTTGGCTAAGAGAGAAAACGGACCACAAGAAAAGGCACTCGGAGAGAAAAGGGAATATACAAGAAGAGTACTATGAGAGGAAACGGACTAGACGAGAACATGGATAGCAGAGCAAACTAATAAGACAAGAACAGTGCTAGGATAGCAAACTGACCAGAGTAAAACCGTAATTGGAGAGAAAATAAACTAGACGAGAACAGTGCTAGACAGGGAAACAGGTCAGCCAAGAATATATCTATTAATGCAAACACACTAGACAAGAACAGGGCTAGGAGAGCAAGAGGAAAAGACAAGAGCAGGATTAGGAGGACAAATAGACTAGACAAGAGCAGGATTAGGACAAATAGACTAGACAAGAGCAGGATTAGGAGGACAAATAGACTAGACAAGAGCAGGATTAGGAGGCTAAACAGACTAGACAGGAACAGGGCAAGGAGAGCAAGAGGGATAGACAAGAGCAGGACTAGGAGGACAACTCGACTAGACAAGAGCAGGATTAGGAGGCTAAACAGCCTAGACAAGAACTAGGTGAGCAAGAGGAATAGACAAGAGCAGGACTAGGAGGACAAATAGACTAGACAAGAGCAGGATTAGGAGGCTAAACAGACTAGACAAGAACTTGGTGAGCAAGCCAACTAGAAAAGAGCAAAGCTATGAGAGCAAACAGACCAGACAAGAACAGTACTCAGAGAGGAAACACACTGTACAAGAGTGCTATAAAAGGAAACTGGCTAGACAAGAGCAAGTATAGCAGTGCAAATCAATTACACAAGAGCTGTGCTAGGGGAGAAAATTGGCCTGAGAAGTAAAGCCGTAGTTGAAGAGCAAACAAACTAAGAAAAAACAGTGCTTGGAGAGGAAACAGACCAGACAAGAATAGATCTAGGAGTGCAAAAAGATAAGGCGAAGCTTGGAAAATCTGGGGTATGTTCCTGACACTTGTTAGACCTGAAGAAGTGGCTTGGAAAACGTCTTCAACATTACTGAACAAGTTTAGCTGAATGCGACCTACTACTGAACACGGTACATGTCATTGGATATATTTAGGGAATTCAGCAGTTCCTCATTCATTTTGAAATTATAACTTGGTTTTTCATTAGACTGAGGTCCTTTATAACATTATACAATTGATGCCGCGTACACACGATCATTTTTCGGGTTGTAAAAAACTAAGTTTTTCTTTTTATGTCATTAAAAACTACCGTGAGTGGGCTTCAGGGCATTTTTCGGGTTCTGAAAAAGGACCCAAATTTTTTTCGAACATGCTCTATTTTTTCACAACGTTTTTAACGTCTTTTTTTCGGGTTGTAAAAAATGGTCGTGTGTGGGCTTTAACAACGTGAAAAATTTGCGCGAGCTCAGAAGCAAGTTATGAGATGGGAGCGATCGTTCTGGTAAAACTACCGTTCGTAATGGAGTAAGCACATTCATCACGCTGTAACAGACAGAAAAGCGCAAATCGTCTTTTGCTAACACAAAATCAGCTAAAGCGGCCCAAAGGGTGGCGTCATCCGAATGGAACTTCCCCTTTATAGTGCCGTTGTATGTGTTGTACGTCACCGCGCTTTGCTAGAGCATTTTTTTTTTCACGATCGTGTGTAGGCAAGGGCGTTTTAATGATTAAAGTTAAAAAAAACGTTTTTTTCTAGAGCCTGAAAACTTTGTTTTTTACAACCCGAAAAATAAGTTTGAGTAAGTTTGAGTAAATGAGCTGTTTTTCACTTTTCCTTCTTTTTGCATTTTCTGTTGTTTAGATCCTCTGTTTTCTGCTGTTGACAACTTAACAAGGACAGCAACACAGTTTAATGAAAGATTAAAAAACCTTGATGTGACCAAGTGAGTAAGATCAGAGTGTGAGTTGTCAGCACTTGAGGGGCGAGGGTTTGTACATAAGATCTAGGATTATAAGCTCCTCAGGGCTGTGGATGATGTAACATAGTTTTTTATATAGTATATATATACCGTATTTATCGGCGTATACCGCACACTTTTTTGCCCTGAAAACCAGGGCAAAATCGTGGGTGCGCGATATACGCCGATACCCACTTCCCGCGCCGAGTTTGAACCACTGCGCCGGCATATACCGAGCGCAGTATAGTCGGGCAGGCTCGGCTCCTCTCGCGGTTACGTCCTGGACGTACAGGATGCACAGGACGTGACCGCGAGAGGAGCCGAGCCTGCCCGACTATACCCGCGTGTACTGCACTCGGTATATGCCGGCGCAGTGGTTCAAACTCAGTGCGGGAAGCGGGGATCGAGGGGGGAGGACACCGCAGAAGGACGCCGGACCCGACAAAGAGGACACCACCGAAGCCGCAGACGGACGCCTGAACCGACGAGGCCGCCGATGGACACCGTGCAAGACACCAAAACTGTAAGTACTAAAATGTTTTTTTTACAGGAATGCGGGTCCACTTTAGGGGTGTGCGCTATACGCCCCGGAGCGCGCAATACCCCGATAAATACGGTATATATATATTGGTATATGTGTGTATGTGTATATATATATATATATATATTTATACAGTGAAACCTCAGATTGCGAGTAACACAGTTAACGAGTGTGTCACAATACAAACACTGCTTTTCTTAAATTCCTTACTCAGTTTGCGAGTGTTGTCTCGCGAAATGAGCAGGAGTCTTTCCAAGGTTTGCCGAGGTCAGCCGAATTGTCCTTTGGCCTTTCCGGTACTTTCCGAGGCTCCCCGGCGCCCCCTACCTCTGGCCGCATGCGGTATTGCATGCCATTTGAAGTCAATGCGGAAAAAATTATTTTAGTTTCCATTGACTTCAATGGGGAAACTTGCTTTGATGTGCGAGTACTTGGGATTACGCGCATTCTCCTGGTACGGATTATGCTCGTAATCCAAGGTTCCACTGTATATATATATCTCAAGCAGAGTATAACAATACTGTGATTGATATAAATTAGAGCAAATACATCTAATGAATGTGTTTTTGTCATGATAGCCCAATCACAGTTAGATCAGTGAATGATCAGCTTATGTTCCTGGAGCGAGCCTTTATTGATCCTCTGGGATTACCTGGACGTAGATTCTACAGGTAAGAGCCTCATTTATCAAATATATAAAAGATATTCTCTGTTCTCCCATAAAAAATGTTATTTACTTGAGCTGTGCTTTTGAACTTGCTAGAAAGTATGACCACTCTAGGAGGAGTCCATTCCCCAGCACAACCAGTTTCCCCTCTCTTCTGCCACTTTATAGCTCTTCTATTCCAGTATTGCCTAATTAAGTGCTGGCCCAGGTTCTCTGTCCCCCCCCCCCCCCCATGCATTACCTTTTATGTAGTTGTGGGGGGTAAGGAGAGAAGTGGAATACTGTAGTACGTCACTTAAAGTGGAGGTTCACCCTCAATAACAACTTCAGCTTATTCACACCAGCTCCGTATTTACATACACATTCCGGTATCCATAATTTTTAAAATGGTTCCAATACCTGTATTCAGTAGACAATAGCAGCCACTTCCTGGTATCCCTTCTGCGGGAGTGGGCGTGGCTCTTTGTTTCTCGGCGCCCCAGTGTTTGCTGGGACAGGATTGCAATGTCTCCTGGGAGCACAGTGTCACGCTTCCCAGGAGACGATTCCTAACACAGAATGCCAAGATATTGCAAGATTTTGCTCGCCGGCCGTTGTGATGGCAAGCGTGTAGCGTTGACGGCGCCGCTCGCTGTCAACACTACCTATGCGTGGGATAGAGCATTCACAGAATACAGGAAGTATTTGCTTGTGGGCTTCACAGTGCCCACAAGCAAGTTGGAACCTCACAGGACAAATTTTTATAAATACTTATTTACGGCCGAATTCGCATGCGGATGCCTAGAAAATTCAGAGATGTGAGTACACTGTTAATAATGTTAATAGCAGTAGATGCACAGGTTAAAAAAAAAAAATGATTTCCCGCTGCTTTAAGCAACAGCTCTGAGTCTGCTGGGGCTGCTGATGCCACATACAAGATTGCGGCACCCAACAGCAGTCTTGGCCTTCTGGATGTCTACACAAGGGAGGCCTATAGGAAGATTGTTGAAATTTTTGGTCTCTTTGGGCCAGATTCACATAGAACTGTGGCGGCGTAACGTATCGTAGATACGTTACATCGCCGCAAGTTTTCATCGCAAGTGCCTGATTCACCAAGCACTTGCGATGAAAACTACGCCGGCGGCCTCCGGCGCAAGGCGGGCCAATTCAAATGGGCGTGTGCCATTTAAATTAGGTGAGCTCCGGACCTACTGCGCATGCTCCGTTTCCTAACTCCCGCCGTGCTTTGCGCGCCGTGACGTCATTTTTTGGAACGGCGACACGCGTAGCGTACTTCCGTATTCCCGGACGTGTTACGCAAACCACGTTAAATTTTACATTTCGATGCGGGAATGACGACGCGCGTAGCGTACTTCCGTATTCCCGGACGTGTTACGCAAACAACGTTAAATTTTAAATTTTCGATGCGGGAACGACGGCCATACTTTAGACAGCAATACGATTGCTGACTAAAGTTAGGGCAGGTCAAACGACGACTAACTTTGCGACGGGAAACTAGAGTAGCAGCGACGTAGTGAACGCGAAAATCCGTCGGGGATCCGCCGTAACTGCTAATTTGCATACCCAACGCTGGTTTACGATGCAAACTCCACCCAGCGGCGGCCGCGGTACTGCATCCTAAGATCCGACAGTGTAAAACAATTACACCTGTCGGATCTTATGGATATCTATGCGTAACTGATTCTATGAATCAGTCGCATAGATAGAAACAGAGATACGACGGAGTATCAGGAGAAACGCTGTCGTATCTCATTTGTGAATCTGGCCCAATAATTGCATTCTAAAGTATAATTTATTTCTGGCTTTTATTTTAGCCTTCATTTTACTGCCTACTTTGTTTTCGTATTTAACCAGTTTCTGATTGCTAACCGCACTTGCACTGCGGCAAGTCGGCTCTCTTGCGCAAAATGGTGTACCTGTATGTCACTTCGTGCAATAGACACTGGGGGTGCACGCACCGCCGGAGGTGCTTGCGTGTGCTGATTGGACATATTTTCTTTCAATTTTGCTGTCCTGCTAGGTGTTGCCAGTGTGATCCATATATTTAGTTTTCTCTGATTTAAAGCATCATTTTTTCGGATTCCTCTGTTAATTCAAGGAATCCTTTTCCTAATGCCCAACCTCAACCTTTCTTTTTACAAGAATATGGGCTGATGCCCAGTAATATTGACCATAATATGCAGCCTCTTCATCTTTCACACTGCCAGTTCCTGTTTTTATGACAGGTCCACCAAAACCACTGTTCAGGTTGGTCTTCAGCCAGTTTTGTTAGTGCCCAACTCACAATCATCATCACTTGTCATCAGGATGGGAGATGGCTGCTGATTGGGGTGGCCAGCCACATTAGAGGACTGGACCATTGGCTTTTGCAGGACTGTGGAATAAGGGGAGTATTAAAGCGGAGGTTCACCCTAAAAACATGTATATAACATAACATTCTGCATACTTCCAGCATTTACAGTATGCTGTTTTTTTTTTTTTTTTTTTTTTTTGCTGTACATACCGTATTATAGCTATTTACCACCCGACTTCCGGGTACTCACTCCCGCGGGAGTAGGCGTTTCTATGCAGAGGCACAGTGTCATGTGGGACTTCGCCCAGATGATTGACGTCTTGAGAAAAACTTCCACTCTGGCAGATAAGGCGCGTCACGAGTTTCCGAAAGTAGCCGAACTGCGAGTCGGCTCTATACGGCGCATTGAGCCGACTCGCAGTTCGGCTACTTTCGGAAACTCGTGACGCGCCTTATCCCCCTAGGGGAAGTTTTTCTCAAGACGTCAATCATCTGGGCGAAGTCCCACATGACACTGTGCCTCTGCCTAGGAACGCCTACTTCCGCGGGAGTGAGTACCTGGAAGTCGGGTGGAAAATAGCAAATAATACGGTATGTACAGCAAAAAAAACAAACAAACATCATACTGTAAATGTTGGAAGTATGCAGAATTTAATGTTATATACATGTTTTTAGGGTGAACCTCCGCTTTAAGGCCTGTGTCAACTGGCTTTGTTTCCTTCAGAATTGTTTCTCTCCCCATGCAAATTTTAGAAAATTCAAAAGCAGCTAAAAAATATCAAATGCAGGTCAGATGCGCCTGCAATGAATTCTGAATGATTTGAGAACGCAGCATTTGCCCATTGAAACCCACCCCCTTGCAAAAACAAGAAATTGATTCTTCATGAGCAGGTAGTAGGGAAAGCAAGTTTGTTACATTTTAATATGGCTCGAGTTGAGCTTTATGGTGAACATGTAACCTGCAATGGTTTTTAGACATCTAGAGGCAGACATACTGTATTTGCTTATTACATATACAGGCATTTTTTATTTTTTTTTGCTACAGAATAGTTGTGATTTTTCTTTATTGTTCCTTCTGACAATGCACATCAGGCCTTGTACACATGGTAGTTCAAAACCGATAAGAATGGTCCGACGGACCGTTTTCATCGGTTCACCGCTGAAGTGGCCTGATGGCCTGATATGTGTACACACCATCGTTCCAAAAACCGATCGTGTCAGAACGCGGTGACGTCAAACACACGACGTGCTGAATAAAACGAAGTTCAATGCTTCCAAGCATGTGTCGACTTGTTTCTGAGCATGCGCGGGTTTTGAACCGATGCTTTTCTGTACTTACCATCGGTTTGGACCTATCGGGCAGCGGTCCATTGGTTCGGTTTTGAAGCATGTGTTAAAAATTTTGGACCGAAGGAAAACAGACCGATGGGCTATACACACGGTCGGTTTGGACCGATGAAACTGAACCTCGGTCCATTCTAATTGGTTTTGTCCGACCGTGTGTACGGGGCCTAATGCCGCATACACACCATCACTTTATGTGATGAAAAAAAACGACACTTTCTGTGAAGTAAAAAATGACGTTTTTGAAACTTCAATTTTCAAAGACGAAGTTGCCTACACACCATCGTTTTCTCACAATGATCTAGCAAAGTGAGGTTACGTTCCACCACGTTTTACCATTGAAGCTTGCTTCATAAGTAGCTTCTGGGCATGCGTGGATGAAAAAACGTCTTACAAAACGACGTTTTTTGCTACACACGGTCAATTTCTGTGAAGTAAAAAGTGCACTTTTGAAAAACGACACATAAAATTGAAGCATGCTTCAATTTTTTTTGGTCGTTTTTTACAAGACACAAAACAACGTTTTCCCCCACACACGGTCAATTAAAGTGACGTTTTTAAAAACGTCATTTTTTTTCATCACATAAAGTGATGGTGTGTACGCGGCATTAGAGTTTGTAAATTTTGTAAAAGCAATTCACTCCTTATGTAACCGATATGTTAGCATCAAAGTCAGGAAAAGGAAAGAATATGAATCAAGTGTAGCACTACCCGCGGAGGAGCTGCTGGTTTGTTTTGGGTGGCACATTTACCTCGTAGCTCTCCGAATTCCTAGGGGTGTATGGTGCATATAGTAGAAGTAAAGGAATGTCCGCAACAGGTGTCTTTTGCTGTGCTCTTTATTACCCAGCCGGGTAAAAACAATAAAACTTGTGGTGAAGAAGGTAGAGTTGAAGGAAGAAGGAGAATAGCAAATTCAGGTGTAGCGATAGGGAAACAGTCCTGCTCCCACGTGTAACACTTCTTGCGCCACTCCTGCTTGAGTGGGAATAGCGTATCTGGAGGACAGGCCTCTCTCACTGACCTGGCAGCCAGAGTATCTCTCAAACCTTTGAGGAAAAGTCTCTGCCACAGACCCTCCTGGATATGAACTCAGTGAGAAACCTCTGCCACAGACCCTCCTGATTGTGATTGCGGAGATAAACCTCCATGGTGAAATTACGCCTGGATCTCCTTCAAATTGCCTTCAGGTACCGACTGACAGATGACCAGCCTCTCAGTGTCCGGATACCTCGATCCCCAGTGGATTGTCAAGACCTATTGGATCGCCAGCCTCTCATTGGCTCTCCGCTTGGGATCTTCAGGATTGGGAACCCAGTCGACCACTGGGCTCACGGCCACGACTTAAATGGTAGGCCATAAGCCGGGGCGCCGTGGTGCAGACACCCTAAAGGTGGATGCCGCACTTGAAGAAGGACCCAGACTAATGGTGTCTGCCCCATAAATACCCTCCCCCAGCATGCACACGAGACTCAACCCTCCTGATTGGCTGCTGGGAAAGAGCACGACTCCACTGCTGCCATCTACTGCACTGGGGTGGGAAGAACACCCCAGCACAACAGAATGAGCCCACAGCACAGGCAAGCTGAGACAGAGACCCAATTTGAACAGTTTAACCAGATCAGACTTTAACACTCTGATCTCCCTCTAAATTTAAATAGCACCGGTACTTTGAAGTAACCAGGTGCTACACAAGTACAGAGCTCCCTCTAGTGGCTAATCTGTGATTCTCTGTTTTTAATTCTGTAGCAAAAAAAATTAAAGAGGAAGGCTGTAAAATATTCAAAATTCTATTGTAATGTAAATTCTATTAAAAAATACATTACAGTAAACACTAGCATAATAACTCAAACTAAGAGCTTATAGAAAAAAAACGCATACTAACATACTGTATGAACCGGGAAAAAGCTGTGATAAAGATGGCTGCAATAGAAAGCCTTGAAATGTCAACATTGAGTGAGTGTGTGAGTAACTTGTATAGGGCTACAAATGCGAACTAAATCGCCTCAAGAAGCTTTGCATCCAGTGTAGTCCTGATCTTTCAGAAGAGGTGGGTCTTACGTTTTTTCCTGAAAGCGCTGTGTTTTTTTTCCCATGCGGATGTTCGTTGGTAGCGCGTTCCACAGCTGTGGCCCTTGGACTGCAAAGTAGGGCAGATCCAGAAGTGAGTGTGCCATAATGTGAAAGTATAGTGCCAAGAGCCTACCTACAGCTAGTGGGTTCATTTACTCTTTCCGTCCACCAAGCAATATCAATAGGCTACTGCTCTTGTATACAGGAGGGCTGAAAGATACAGGGGGCCATATTCTCAGTAGAGTTACGACGGTGTATCTCAGGAAACTCCGTCGTATCACTTTTTTGACCCGGGTATCTATGCGAGTGATTCCTAGAATCATTTTCGCATAGATACGCTGAAGATCCGACATGTGTAAGTCACTTACACTGTCGGATCTTAAATGTAATTCGCCGCCGGCCGCGTTTACGTTCAGGTCTCATTTGTTTATGCAAATGAGCCTGATACGCCGATTCACGAACAAAATCGCGTCGCGTAACCGTCGCTTACGTCGTTTGCGTAAGCGTAAGGTTACCCCTGCTATATGAGGGGTAACCTTACGCCAGTCCCACGTATGCCATGTTAAGTATGGCGTCGGGTCCGCGTCGTCTTTTCCCGTCGGGTACGTCGTTTTACTAAGTCGTTCTTGAATATGACTTTACGTCAATGACGCACACGTGTACGTCATTGATGTAAAGTTTTCCACCGAGAACTGGAGCATGCGCACTGGGCTATTTTTAGCCCGGCGCATGCGCAGTTCGATCGAAACGGGGGCGCGCTTAATTTAAATATAAGCCGCCCCCTTTGAAATACGCGGGGATACGCCAGGCCTTTTACACTACGCCTCCGCAAACTACGGAGCAAGTGCTTGAGGAATACGGCACTTGCTCCAGTAAGTTGCGGCGGCGTAGTGTAAATAGCTTACGCGATGCCGCCGCAGAAAGTACGAGAATATGGCCCAGGGTTATCTGCTATTTCACAGAGCAGGTCTAAATCATTTGCTTCAAACATTTATTTTAATAAGAACCTATATTTAAGCAGAATTCTGGCAAACCAAAAAATAAATAAATCTGAATATGCTGGTATGTGAACGGGTACTTCTAGCAGTGTCCACATTCCATCTTGATGACATGGGTGCAGGTAAGTAGACTGGTCTTCCTGACCAGCACAGGCAGACAAAAGATAGAAGATTTCGGTTGGTATTATTTAGTTTTACAGCTATTGAGATCCTGGAGGATAGAGAGTCCTTTTTTTGTTTGTGTTTTATGGCCAGAGTTCCACTTTAAACCCGGTCACAAAAATATCAGATAAACTTTAAAATGTCCAATTACTTATAAATATAGGTCAACAATTTTTAAAGCTGCTCTTTTCATCAAAATTACACTAGGTAATCATGCCATGAAGGCCCTTGTGTGGGTAGTGATACTGTTATGGGGTGACACAGCTCTGTCCCTGCCTCCAAGGTGTTCTCATACAGTGTCATGCTCTCCCAATAGGGGCTACAAGCAACTGTGCATGTACTGTATTACTGTACATGGACATTTCCCACCATTGTCACTATCAAATAACCACCTCTAAGAAATGATATGTAGCAGTTGCTGAAGTGCGTGTATGTGGAGAGGTAGTGGCGGCAGGATTTCATCAAAATCTATCCATCTGATATTTTTTTTATTTATATATATATATATATATGTAGCACCCTCTACCATAGATGGGTGCTAGAGGTGAGGATTTTTGTGTGGTAAGCTGGTCAGGCCTATGCTTCAAGCTAGGCCTGCTTGTTTTGATCTGGGGGCAGGAAGTGGTTAGTGTAGCAGTGAGTGACCACCTTCAGTTATTGGGCGCCGCCCCTGCTTCCAGGGAGAATGTTCTGGAAGAGGGGTAGGGCTGAGGACTGGAGTGACAGGGAGCTCATGTAAATAGCCCTGATCAATCCCCAACTGAAATTGGCAGGGGACAGGCCTCCTACTTAAGCTTGGGTCCAGCCCACTGGAGGGGAGTGGTCGGCTGGGAGACATGGAGAATGGAGTGCTAGATCACAGGAGGCTCATCCCCATCTTGGGGGGGGGGGGGTGCGTGCCTCTGCGGAGGAGCCAGGGAGCTGGGAGGGAGCCCCATACTTACACTGTCGTGTAAGAGGTGTCCTGGAACAGAAGGAGGGCTGGAGAAGTGATTGGACTGCATGTCCGGTTAAGTTCTTCACCACTGACTCAGGGCAGGAGAAGGTCGGTGAGTGAGGCACAGTGGAAATCTGGAGGAGGCATGCCAGGGGAACTGGGTGCAAGGCCAGAGGAGAGACTGTGAGGTTGTGTGTCAAATCGATGTGGCCTGCGGGCACAGGATTTGCAAGTTGGGTTAGCTGTGGTTCAGTAGTCCACCAACAAATGCAAGCTGTTAAACTACTAGGCCACAAGAAGGGATACTGCAGGCCCCTGGCATACTAACCAGTCAGCAAGCATCTAGGACTATTCAGAGTGAAGATGATGAGGCGGGAAGACTAATGCCGCAAACACACCATCACTTTATGTGATGAAAAAAAACTACACTTTCTGTGAAGTAAAAAATGACGTTTTTGAAACTTCAATTTTCAAAGACGAAGTTGCCTACACACCATCGTTTTTCTCACAATGTTCTTGCAAAGCGAGGTTACGTTCCACCACGTTTTACCATTGAAGCTCGCTTCATAAGTAGCTTCTGGGCATGCGTGGATGAAAAAACGTCTTAAAAAACGAAGTTTTTTTGCTACACACGGTCAATTTCTGTGAAGTAAAAAGTGCACTTTTGAAAAACGACACATAAAATTGAAGCATGCTTCAATTTTTTTTGGTCGTTTTTTACAAGACATAAAACGACGTTTTCCCCCACACACAGTCAATTAAAGTGACGTTTTTAAAAACGTCATTTTTTTTCATCACATAAAGTGATGGTGTGTACGCAGCATTATAGGTCACAGTGAAGTTTTGTGCAGGAGGAGAGGAGTCCTGGTAGTGACAGTCTGCAGGAGTTGATGCAGAGAAGGAGCAAAGGTCTGCAGGAGTTGATGTAGAGGAGGAGCAAAGGTCTGCAGGAGTTTATGCAGGGGAAGGGACAGTGAATAGAGTCTATCAGTTCTTCAAAAGCTCAATTCATTCAATTAATTCTTAAATATGATGGCAAAGTGATCTAAACTATGGGCATCTCATACCCTTTCCCCAACCAAGTTATATCCCCCAAATAAACGAAAACAAAACAACGCAAATGATTGTTCATTGTCTCTGAGATGATAGATGGAGGTCTGGCAGCAGGGTGATGTGGTGAATGTTAGTAACTAGTAGCAACCATCCGCTACATACACATACTGGGCTAGATTCAGAAAGAATTTACGCCGGCATATCTATTGATACGCCGCGTAAATTCAAAGCTGCGCTGGCGTATCTTTTTTCTGTATTCAGAAAGCAAGATACGCCGAAATTAGGCTAAGATCCGACTGGCGTAAGTCTCTTACGCCGTCGTATCTTAGTTGCATATTTACGCTGGCCGCTAGGTGGCGCTTCCGTCGATT
Source organism: Rana temporaria (assembly GCF_905171775.1). NCBI lineage: Eukaryota > Metazoa > Chordata > Amphibia > Anura > Ranidae > Rana > Rana temporaria. The sequence continues at coordinate 40,914,397 of NC_053490.1, forward strand.
TAGGCAAGGAATATGCAAATTAGGTAGATTCAGAAACGTACGTCAGCCCGGCGCATTTTTTTACGTTGTTTACGTTGGGCTTTTTCCGGCGTAAAGTTACCCCTGCTATATGAGGCGTAAGCAATGTAAAGTATGGGCGTCGTTCCCGCGTTGAATTTTGAAAATCTTACGTTGTTTGCGTAAGTCGTTCGCGAATAGGGCTGTACGTAAGTTACGTTCACGTCTAAAGCATTGACGATTTGCGGCGTAATTTCGAGCATGTGCACTGGGATTCTTTCACGAACGGCGCATGCACCGTTCGTAAAAAACTTCAATTACGTGGGGTCACACTAAATTTGAATAAAACACGCCCACATCATCCACATTTGAATTAGGCGGGCTTACGCCGGACCTCATACGCTACGCCGCCGTAACTTAGAGCGCAAGTTCTTTATGAGAACGGAACTTGCGCCCTAAGTTACGGCGGCGTAACGTATCTGAGATACGTTACGTCAGCAGAAAAATACGCCGGGCTTTCTGAATCTAGCCCACTGTATATATATGATATAATTTATTTATTTTTACCAGTTTGTACGACATGCTTGGGTTTACATCTACTTTGACTTCCATGGTGTATGACTTCTAAACTTTGCGATTTGTTTGCTTCTCTCCCCCAGACACGTCATCTTTGCTCCAAGCAGCCATAATAAATATGCAGGTGAATCTTTCCCCGGGATATACGATGCACTGTTTGATATTGCGAGCAAGGAAGACCAAGCCTCTGCATGGGACGAAGTAAAGAAACAAATTTCAGTGGCTGCATTTACTGTCCAGGCCGCAGCGCAGACACTTGAAGAGACGTCATGAACGTATCGCACCCCCAACTATCGTCACAAGATTGTAAATCTGAACACTTTACTAACTGTATGCCAAGTGTGCCTAATGTATTCATTATTAAAACCATACATTTTAAATAAAAAGCTGAAGTTCATTTTGCACAATTGCTTTGTCGTTATTAATTAAATTTTTAAATGATTTGTTATATTTTGTTTAAACTTTATAGAATAAAAGGTTTTGAATGACTTCCCCAGAGATTCTTCACGACTTCTCCAAAATGTCATATCTTCCCCCATACCCTGACTACAAAGTCAAATTTTCTTAAATCTGCTAATTTACCAAAAACCACACAAAGGGATAGATTAGCTCACTGAATATGAATTGTTTAGGGATACCCTCACATTGCATACCTATTGTCTTATTTTAAAGTAGAATTAAAGGTAAAACATTTTTTTTTCCATTGTGGGAGGGTTCTAATCTGTGTCCCATTGGGAAGATTTCGCTGCACTTTCTGTGCCACAGCTAAAACAAGAAGTGAAAGGAAATCTCTCCAAAGTGACACCAGGGTCGGGATTTTCTTTCACTTTCGGTGATCTTGGTAAACGGGACAAATGGAGAGGGTAAATCTCTGGTAATCCAGTGGCACAGGCAGCAATAAAAACCTGGGGGCAGATCCACAAAAGAATAACGCCGGCATATCTATTGATACGCCGGCGTAATTTTAAATTTCCCGCATCGTATCTTTGTTTTGCATCCACAAAACAAGATACGACGGCATCTGGGATCGATCCGACAGGCGTACGTCTTAGTACGCCGTCGGATCTTAGGTGCATTTTTTCGGCTGGCCGCTAGGTGGCGTTTCTGTTGAATTCCGCATCGAGCATGCAAATTAGCTAGTTACGGCGATCCACGAACGTACGTCCGGCCGGCGCATTTTTTTACGTCGTTTGCGTTCGGCTTTTTCCAGCGTATAGTTAAAGCTGCTATTTGGTGGCGTACTCAATGTTAAGTATGGCCGTCGTTCCCGTGTCGAAATTTTAATTTTTTACGTTGTTTGCGTAAGTCGTTCGCGAATAGGGATTTGCGTAGAATGACGTCACCGTCGGAAGCATTGGCTTGTTCCAGTTTAATTTCGAGCATGCGCACTGGGATACCCCCACGGACGGCGCCTGCGCCGTTAAAAAAAAACGTTGTTTGTGTCGGGTCACGACGTATTTACATAAAACACGCCCACATCACAGCCATTTGAATTCCGCGCCCTTACGACACCAAAGATACACTACGCCGCCGTTACTTACGGCGCAAATTCTTTGAGGATTCGAAAAAAAAGGTTACAGCGGCGTAGTGTATCTTAGATACGCTGCGCCCAGCGGAAAGATGCGCGGAGGTACGTGAATCTGCCCCCTGATGGGTGTTCTAATCCCTTTCCACTGCATCTAAAACCAAAAAAAAAGCTTTCCTTTAGTTATAGTTTAAGTAGATTGTCTTGTCAGTTTGTTATGAACGGTTGAAATTTATTTAGGAAAGGGTATTTTTTTAGTAATTATATAGACCAGTGTTTCTCAACCCATTCTCATCAGAGTCCTTAGTCCCTCCAACCTTCATATCATTTTTTTTTTCAGTCCACCCCCTCCTTTGAGAGTTCTCAGTCAACACTGTAGGCAGCATCTTAACTGGTTCACAGGCTTCTCTCTCTTGCCGGTTCCTGTGCCCTCTGTACAATCTCCTAGGCTTCTGTAAATCCTCTCCAGGAGCATCAACAGGCCCTTGCCAGAAACCAGCCTTCATACTGGCTTTCTCCGGGAAGGTCAGGGGTCAAGTCCTGGGGGCAAAAATGTGGGAACTCCCACCCAAGATCCACTCCCCCACCAAAAAAAAAAAAAGATACGCTCATATGCATAATTACTAAACCGCATGTTTTTTTTTCCGATCCACTGTACCTTAGTAATCCTTTGTTACTGGGAGCTTTTGTCATTGTTCCCAGGAGACATTGGGGAGGTCTGCCGCGAGTTATCGCGGGATTTAGAAAGAAGTTCTTTCTAAATCCCCCAGACCTCCACAATGTCTCCTGGGAACAATGACAAAAGCTCCCAGGAGACATTGCGGTATCGGAAGTGATGGAATACCTGCACACTACCTGATAAATCCATATACAGGAAGCAACCAGTAACATAAAGGATTACTAAGGTTCGCCTGCCCCTGACAGTGACTCGAGCTGGGCATCGTCGCTTAGTGAAGGATTGGCTCGGGTGGCTCAGCAGCTCTCGGCTGCTCTAGTCCTGCAAAGGGAACCGAGTTCCTGCTGTGAAAAAAGTGCAGGAACTCCGTTCCCACAGGACTTGAGCCCTGGGGAAGGTCCTCTTGCAAGGTCACCATCATTGCACATCTTCCCCCCAACAACAGTCAGGAAAGCCATCACTTCAGGCCTATCTCCACATCCATGATGATAATGAACACGTTACTGGGTTGACTGAAGAAATTATAAATATAACTTCAGTATCATGATGATCCATTCTAAAATAAGGCACCCTGATTGGGAAATTCTGATTAGATTTGTGCATAATGGAAAATTTAGTTTTGTTTCGTTTTCATTCGTAAAATACATAATTTTGTTCTGTTATATTCCTTATGTTACGTTAAAGCGGTGGTTCCCCCTTAAAAACAACTTTTTTTTGGGCAAAACGTCAATCAACATCATGTGAGGAACGCCCACTCCCGCGGGACTCGCAACCCGGATGCACGGGTGAAGATGCTGTACTAAGGTATGTACAGCAGGAAAAAAAAATAATAGCCTTAATCGTGATGGAATGTGGGGGGGCAGTGGAATAAAAAAAAGTTGTTTTTAAGGGGGAACCACCGCTTTAATTCATTTTTGGATAATGCCTTATTTCTGTAGTGTCAATATTCATTATACCGATTTGTTTTGTATGTATATCAATTTGATTTGATAATTATGTATGTAGAGGCCTGCTACTTTTTAGCCGGCGCTGCTTTAAATTTAGAGGGTAGTCTGAGAGTTAGTTGACTCAGACCGTATGATTTTTCCAAATTTTGGGCCATGGCTGTACTGTGAGTGACCACTATTGTTGTCTGGGGTGCCGTTACCACCCCAGGCCAAGGGTGGCAGCAGTCAGGTCAAGGTGTTTTGGGTGCTCCCCTTCGGCAGCCAATCAGTGGGGGTTTATCGTCCCGCTGTGCATGCTGGGAGTATTTAAGGGACAGATGCCATTGGAAGGAGGTCGTTGATCGCTGGTCTGTCATCCCACCACCCCCCGTGAGTGGCCCTCCTGGCCGGGGGTGCGTATTCATGTGTTCCTGGCTCCGGGACCACGTTGGTCCGGGGTTGTGATCTACTAAGTAGGCCCGGTAGTCAGACTGGGTTTACGTTTGCAGAGTGGTCCTGTGCTGTCCGTCCTGGAGGGTGGAAGCCACTCGATGAAGAACCTATCTTGGAGAGCACCGAGCACGAGCATGGTATCTCAGGAGAGGCCTTGAACTTCATCGAAGGACGCACCATTACTGAAAGGCTGAATGATGGTCGCCTGTCAGTTCTAAGTTTACAAGAAGTTAATCGGGAGAGATCCGGGTGCTGAATCCTGTGTAAAAGGGATTTTGGACCAAACATACTTCCATCTGTGGGAAGGTCTGTGGCAGAGACTTTACCAATTTCTGTGCGCCATCCTGGCTGCTAGGCTAGCGAGAGAGGCCTATCCGGGTGTGCAATACCCACTCTGGCTAGAGTGGTGACGAAAGCTGTATTGCTAGAAGCAGGAGTGTTTCCGGACAGAAGTTGTGCACCTGAACCTATTACCTGTTACCCTTCCACCTCTTCAACTACTTATTTTATTCCTTTACCAAGTTCAGCAAATAAATCAAAGAAAAAGAAGTCTAAAGTGTGGACATTGAACTTTTTCTCAACTCTCATCTGATACCCTAGACGGCGAGGAAATAGAGGTAACATGCCGCCCAAAACAAACCAGCAGCTCCTTCGGGGGTAGTGCTACATGTATGTATATATATATATATATATTCGTGATTGATCAGAGTGAAACCCACTGTCAATGATGATGCATGCTGGGCATTATATAGTTACCTACTCACCATTTAGATCTGTTAACCCAACAATGGCATAGGGAATTCTTTCAGACCAACTTCTTCACAGCTCTGTTATGTTGTTGTTATGTGACTTTTATTTTTATTATTATTATTATACAGGATTTATATAGCGCCAGCAGTTTGCACAGCTCTTTACAACATGGGGGAAGACAGAACACTTACAATACAAATCAGTACAGAAGGAATCAGGGAGCCCTGCTCGTTAGAGCTTACAATCTAGAAAGGAAGGTCAAGTGGAACAAAGGGTAATAACTGTGGGGGATGAGCTGATGGAGAAAATGAAAATACAGTTGTTAGGTGTGGGTAGGATAGGCTTCTCTGAAGAGGAGGGTTTTCAGGGATCGTCTAAAAGCTAATAGGGTAGGAGATAATCGGACAGATTAGGGTAAGGCATTCCATAGGATTGGAGAGGCTCTGGAAAAGTCCTGAAGGAAATCATGGGAGGAGGTGATGAGAGAGCTAGAAAGCAGGAGGTCTTGAGAAGAGCATGAAGAGCAGAAGAGAATAAGTAGGTTTGGTATTTAGAGACTAGGCTAGTGATGTAGCTGGGGGCTAAATTTTGGATGGCTTTGACTATGAGGTTGGTTTCACACGGGCTTTCCGATCGGTTCCACCTTTCAGTTTTTCAGGCAGACCTGACCGGACCCTCCAGTCTCTTCTATGACACATGTCCACTGACACCCACCCCCAGAGTGCTACCTCTTTGGTTAACATCTTTTATGGTCATCAGATATTTCTGTTCTACGCATAGACAGATGTTAATGTTAAATAAAACTCTCAGATACTGAAATTTGTCTTGGTTTACTACCTCTTATCCTTATTTGTGACATTTGATGTATATCACCATGATCCGACTGGGAATCCTGTTTTCTAATGTTCTATAACTTGACTGTGAAGTCATAGTCTGTTTGTTATACCCTATTTTTCAAACAAGGTTCTTGGAATAAAAAGTCTGAAGAAAATCTGAAGAAAAATACAATTTTTGAAACGATCATCTGATCATTAGTTTCGCTTTTAAAAGCCAATCACTAAAGTTCATGCAAAATTATCCAAAGGTATAAACACAAAAATTCTGGTACGGTACCAGAACGTACAATTTTGGTTTAATCAGTACAGCATTCGCATGAAAAAAAAAAATCAGAAGGGCAAGACCACGCATTCTCACAAACCACAGAATACATTACAATACATCACATCACATCACTTCTGAAGTTTGTACCAGAACTTTCGCAACTTTAGTAACTTCTTCATTTTCAATATGAGACTAGCATGCCAAAATGAAAAATGGACCAACTTTCGTCTGACAATCTCATTGTGTGTACAAGGCTTAAGGTCTATCCAGAGGGTAGGATCTATAGGGACTTTATGATTTGGTGGCTTTTGGAAAATGCAATTTTTTTTTACCTAAGGGTGCATTTTGTGTAGTCGAAGCTTATGGGGGCACTCATCAAGGGGGGGGGGGGAGAGCCCTGAGTGCCACTGGGGGACCAGAGAAAAGGAGAATCGGAGCTGCTCTGTGCAAAACCATTCCACAGAGCAGGGGTAAGTATAACATGTTTGTTATTAACCACTTAAGGACCGCCTCCTGCACATATACGTCGGCAGAATGGCACGGCTGGGCACGGGGCACGGCTGGGCACATCAACGTATATGTACGTTGATCTTTAAGCCCAGCCGTGGGTCGCGGGCGCGCTCCCGCGACCCGGTCCGAAGCTCCGGGACCACGGGACCCGATCGCCGCTGTAGTCCTGCGTGTAAACACGGCTTCCCCGTTCTTCACTGAGGAGGTGTCATCTCATTTATAGAGATCCACAATCGATGACGTCACACCTACAGCCACACCCCCCTACAGTTGTAAACACACACTAGGTGACACATAACCCCTTTAGCGCCCCCTGTGGTTAACTCCCAAACTGCAACTGTCATTTCCACAGTAAACAATGCATTTTAAATGCATTTTTTGCTGTGAAAATGACAATGGTCCCAAAAATGTGTCAAAATTGTCTGAAGTGTCCGCCATAATGTCGCAGTCACGAAAAAAATCGCTGATCGCCGCCATTAGTAGTAAAAAAAAAAAAAATAATAATAAAAATGCAATAAAAATATCCCCTATTTTGTAAACGCTAAAAATTTTGCGCAAACCAACCGATAAACGCTTATTGCGATTTTTTTTTACCAAAAATAGGTTGAAGAATACGTATCGGCCTAAACTGAGGAAAATATTTTTTTTATATATATATTTATTATAGCCAAAAATAAAAAATATTGCATTTTTTTCAAAATTGTCGCTCTATTTATGTTTATAGAGCAAAAAATAAAAACCGCAGAGGTGATCAAATACCACCAAAAGAAAGCTCTATTTGTGGGGAAAAAAGGACACCAATTTTGTTTGGGAGCCATGTCGCACGACCGCGCAATTGTCAGTTAAACCGACGCAGTCCCGATTTGCAAAAAGGGGCCTGGTCCTTTAGCTGCATTTTGGTCCGGGTCTTAAGTGGTTAAAAAAAAAATGCAAAAGCAGTGAACGGAGATGTTCTAATTCTGCAGTCACAATGCTTTGTCCACGCTGCAAAAATGATCGCTCCTGATGCGTTCGGTGGGCGGTACTTCTGCTGAACGCGACCCATTTAAGCAAATAGTGATGCTCTGTAAACGCCCCACAACCAGGTGCATTGTACCTGGTTGTGATGTGTTTGTGCAGCATTTACAGAGTTAAAAAACTGCCTTATGCTGCATTAGCAGATTATTTTCTTCTATGAACACAATGTTTTCACCTGTTTACCTAGGAAGGATCTCCTGCTGTTTCCTAATGAACCTGCTTGACCAGTTTTCGCTAATGTTAACAACACACCTCCCAAGGATATTTATTCCAAGTTATTTGTGGCCTTGCTTGACAGCTCTATCTTACAATTTACAAGGCTATTAGAATATCAGCTCTCCCTGTGCATTTGTTGTGGTGTAGGGTCATTTGTTTATGGTATGGACAGAAGTGCACACTAATTTTTTTAGATAACTCGTCATCATCAACAATTTTATGCAGAAAGGGGAAGGAAATTTGGTCAGCTCTTTTCCTTTCTCTTAGCTGACCTTAGTTGATGAGTTTTTTTGTTTTTAAGTTTTTATATAGATATTTTCAGCCCTATTCCTTTATCAGTGGATATACGTAGTTAAATGGCTGAGCAGAAGATACTTTTTCGAAAATGTGGCAGCTTCCAGAATATGGCAATGGAGATGAATGATGAGTTGGAGAAGACTTCCATCACCTTACCAGACCCAGTGGACAGTGGAATGAATCTTCAGCAGATGTAAGGATTGTAATGACCAAACAGCATTTTTTTTTTTTTAAGTAACCGAAATGTTTTTGGTATTTTAATGATTTTGAGCTCCCAAAAAGACCCAAAAGCAATTAGGTAGATTCAGGTAGAATGCCGAAACTTTGCGGCGGCGTAGCCTAAGGAATTTAAACTACACCGCCGTAAGTTAGCTAGGCAAGTACATGATTCACAATGTACTTGCCTGCTAAGTTACGACGGCGTAGCTTAAATCGGCGGGCATAAGGGCGCCTAATTCAAATGTGTTGGGGGGGGGGGGGGCGTGTTTAATGGTAATGGGGCTTGACCTCACGTTTTTTACGTTTTTTTATACTGCGCATGCGCCGGGCGACTACATTTCCCAGTGTGCATTGCGGCTAAGTACGCCGCACGGGCCTATTGATTTCGACGTGGACGTAAACAACGTAAATCCCGATTTGCGGATGACTTACGCAAACGACATAAAAATTTAGAACTTCGCGGCTGGAACAGCGGCCATACTTAACATTACTATTCCACTAGGGCATAGCTCTAACTTTACGCGGCCTATCTCTTACGCAAACGGCGTAAAAGTACTGCGTCGACCGGGTGTACAATCGTGAATCGGCGTATCCCCTCATTTACATATTCTACGCCGACCGCAATGGAAGCGCCACCTAGCGGCCATCCAAAATATTGCAATCTAAGATAGGACGGCGCAAGCCGTCCTATCTTAGATATGTTTAAGCGTATCTCTGTTAGAGCATACGCTTAAACATAAGTCGGCATAGATTCTGAGTTAGGTCGGCTTATCTACTGATAAGTCGGCCTAACTCTTACTGAATCTACCTAATATGTTTAAGCTTTATTTTGTTTGAGAGATTGGGAAGTAAATTGTGTGTGGTGCCAATAAGCTCATTATCATTCTTACAAAAGTGTATAATATCATTCTTAAAGAGAACCTATGTTTTGTCCAAGCAGGACAAAGAGTATAATATACTGTGTGTGTGTGTGTGTGTATATATATATTCATCCTGGTGGTACTTGTCACTGAGAGGACTTTCTCTCGTTGGGTGATTCTACAATCTGCTTCGGTGTGTGTACACTAAAGGTTCCTTTTTTAATTTTATTTTTTTTAAATAACGAACATGTCATACTTACCTCCACTGTGCAGCTTGTTTTGCACAGAGTTGCCCCCGAACATCCTCTTCTGTGGTCCCTCGGCGGGTCTCGCGGCTCCTCCCTGTATTAGATAACCCCTTTGGAGAAGCCCTCTCCCGAGGGGGTTACCTTGCGGGCACGCTCCTGAGTCATACACTCTGCATCCATAGATGCCGAATGAATGACTCGGCACTGCCCCCCCGGCGCCCACCTCATTGGATATGATTGACAGCAGCGGGAGCCAATGGCTGTGCTGCTATCAATCTATCCAATTTATCTGTGGAGAGTAGGACGGTGGGGACACGCCGAGGACATGAACGGACTCAGGTAAATAAAACGGAGGGGGGGGGGTTGGTCACTTCAAGGTGTTTTTTCACCTTAATGCATAGGATGCATGTGAAAAAACACAAGCCTTTACAACCCCTTTAACTTCAAGAATTATAGTAAAACCCTTTGCTGCTCATTTGAGTTGCCCCATAATATACTTTTTGGTTCCACTTATTTCTTATGTCCACATTATTTACTACATTGGCTGTGGTGTCCCGTATTTGTCCATTTTTATACTTTCTGACATTGCAATGCCTCTCTTTTCTGCTCCTGCTACTCAATTGCTACTTATAACTTCACGAATGAGTAGTGAGGGCAGATTCTAGAAATAAGGGGATTATTATTTTTTTAACAGTAAATTAAAATAAGGGGATTATTAGTGCACACATAGGAGGTGGAAGCCTATCCACATCTTGGCTCTCATGGCCTTATGGGATAGAAGCAGGAAATCATTAGACTGGAAGGCGGGGAGGGGGGTTACACCCTGTGCCAGTACTAATAAGGTATGTAGTGCTGGTGGCACAGAGTGTATATACCGTATATACTCGAGTATAAGCCGAGTTTTTCAGCAAATTTTTTGTGCTGAAAATGCCCCCCTCGGCTTATACTCAAGCCACCCTTTTGCACCCGATCTCCCGGAATTTGGGGACCCGGTACCGGCCAGCCGTAGGTCCCCTGGATGTCAAACTTGAGGCATGCAAATGGACACCCTAGGCAATACGCTTTCCCAGTTTTTTGTGGTAAAATGAGGTGCCTTGGCTTATATTCTGGTCGGCTTATACTCAAGTATATACGGTACTTTCATAGATTGATCAGAGTGAATCCCACCGTCAATGATGCATGCTGGGCATTATATAGTTATCTACTCCTCATTTAGATCTGTTAACCCAAAATCTGGCATAGGGAATTATTTCAGACCAACTTCTTCACAGCTCAGAGTTATGTGACTATAATAAAGTTGGTTTCACACAGGCTTTCTGATCAGGTCTGCCTTTCAGTTTTTCAGGCAGACCTGATCGGACCCTCCAGTCTCATCTCTGAAGCGGTGGATGTCAGCGGATACATGTCCACTGACACCCACCTCCATCCCATTAAATCTGTCTTCCAAAAACAGATGGGTGGTGGTCCCATTCCTCATCTGTCTGGCGGATCGGATCAGATGCCCCATAGAGGAAAATGGGACTGTGCCTGTGTCCGCCGCTCAGTGGGGATCAGCAGGGCTATTCCCCGCTGAGCAAGCGGATTCCTCTTAGCGAAGGTGCCCGTGTGAGAGGCAGTGTTGCCAACCGTCCGTATTTTTACGGACAGTTCGTAAAAACGGGCACTTTTTTCCCCGTTCGTAAATGTCCTTGGTTGCAGGAATGTGCCAGTAAAAATAGCCGAGATTGGTTCGGCTTGGAACTGCGCATGGAGATTGGAAGCAGGGGGAGATTGTGGCACTGCAGAAGGGGGTGAAGGCAGGGGGTGTTGGTGGCAGAGGGGGGTGAAGGCAGGGGGGTGTTGGTGGCAGAGGGGGGTGAAGTCAGGGGGTGTTGGTGGCAGAGGGGAATGGAGGCAGGGGGTGATGTGACTAAATAATTTGCCCTTATTATATCGAAAATAACAAAAATATGTTTTTTTACCTTAATATCTACCTTAAATCACATTGCTATTTGCCTAGCTAACTTGTTTGTAGCCTAAATACTGAAATTTGCACCTAAAAATGTAATTTAGTAACTTTTGTGAAATGCCAGTAAAAACGTGGCTGCGCCAGTAAACTTTGGGTGTCGTGCCAGTATATTTCAATCTGGAAGGTTGGTAACACTGGTGAGAGGGGCCTAAAAATCTAATGCTCAAAGACATGAAAAGTTGATTGTGTTTGCTTTCAAGGCCAAAGGTTCCCTATTACTCCTCAGGACAGAAGCTACAACAGTGTTGTATATGTAAGAATGAGAAGAAAGTGTCACCAGCACACCAGGATCTCCAAAATTGGGTCCAAAACTAGTTCAGAATATCAGCTGTTGCTGTGCATTTGTAGTGGTGTAGACTCATTTGTCTATGGTTTGTACTCAGTATGCACTAAGGGCCAGATTCAGGTACAATAGCGCCGGTGTAACGTAAGCCATTTACGTTACACCGCCACAAGTTTTCAGTTTTAGTGCCCGATCCACAAAGCACTTACCTGGAAACTTGCGGTGGTGTATCGTAAATACGTCCGGCGCAAGGCCGTCCAAATCGAATGGGCGGGTAACATTTAAATTAGGCGCGCTCCCGCGCCGGACCTACTGCGCATGCTCCGTTTCGTAACTCCCGCTGTGCTTTGCGTGAAGTGACGTCATTTTTTCGAACGGCGACGCGCGTAGCGTACTTCCGTATTCCCGGACGTGTTACGCAAACGACGTGAAATTTTAAATTTCGACGCGGGAACGACGGCCATACTTTAGACAGCAATACGTTTGTTGACTAAAGTTAAGGCACCCAAAACGACGACTAACTTTGCGATGGGAAACTAGACTAGCGGCGACGTAGCGAACGCGGAAAACCGTTGTGGATCGCCGTAACTCCTAATTTGCATACCCGACGCTGGTTTACGACACAAACTCCCCCCAGCGGCGGCCGCGGTATTGCATCCTAAGATCCGACAGTGTAAAACAATTACACCTGTCGGATTTTAGGGATATCTGGGCCAGATCCACAAAAGAGATACGACGGAGTAACTGCTGTTACTCCATCGTATCCCTTGTCCTAACTTTGGAACTGATCCACAGAAGCAGTTTTCCAAAGTTAGGCAGAAGATCCGGCATGTGTAATTGAATTACACTGCCGAATCTTAGGATGCAGTACCGCATCCGCCGCTGGGGGCATTTCGAGTCGAAATGCCGCTTCTAGTATGCAAATTAGCACTTAAGGCGATCCACAAAGCTTTTCAGCCTCGTTTTTTCGCCGTAAGTTTTAGTTTGCAAGTGTAAAACTAGGGCTGTTGTTACAAAGTGTAAACTAGTAACACCATGTAAAAGCCCACTCAAGCGACGGCATTTGGTATGCATTCCCGAGGGAGAACTCCACGGCAATTTGTAAAAACAAAACCGGCATGGGTTCCCCCCCAGGAGCATACCAGGGCCTTAGGTCTGGTATGGGTTGTAAGGAGACCCCCCTACGCCGAAAAATCGACGTAGGGGGTCCCCCTACAATCCATACCAGACCCGTATCCAAAGCACGCTACCCGGCCGGTCAGGAAAAGGAGTGGGGACGAGCGAGCGCCCCCCCCTCCTGAGCCGTGCCAGGCCGCATGCCCTCAACATGGGGGGGTTGGGTGCTCTGGGGCAGGGGGGCGCACCCCAGAGCACCCTGTCCCCATGTTGATGAGGACAGGACCTCTTCCCGACAACCCTTGCCGTTGGTTGTCGGGGTCTGCGGGCGGGGGCTTATCGGAATCTGGGAGTCCCCTCAAATAAGGGGGGCCCCAGATACCGGCCCCCCACCCTAAGTGAATGGATATGGGGTACATCGTACCCCTACCCATTCACCTGGAGGCAAAAAGTTAAAGTTATTAAACACACAACACAAGGGTTTTTAAAATATTTTATTAGTCTGCTCCGGAGGCCCCCCCTGTCTTCTTTATTAGCTCTAATACCAGGGGGGGCTTCTTCTTCCACTTTCCGGGGGTCTTCTTCCACTCTCCGGAGGGGGTTTCTTCTTCCGCTCTCCGGGGGGGGGGGTCTTCTTCCGCTCTCCGGGGGTCTTCTTCTATCTCCGCCGCTCTCCGCTGTTGACTCGGCGAACCCCGGTTCTTCTGCAGCTGTCCGGTGCCTTCTTCTTCAGCGCTGGCTGCCTGCTATCTTCGTGTGTTAGCTCAATTACTAGCAGGCAGCCATCGCGGTCTTCTGTGACGTCAGGTTCTTCTTCTCCCTTCTTCCGATGTTGACTCGTCGCCTCTTGTCACTGTAATGATGGAAGCGCGCCTTGCATCCCATTTATATAGGCATCACCGTCCCTTCATGCTCCGGTAGGTACCCACGTGGTGGGTGCACGTGGGTAGGCACCCACCACGTGGGTACCTGCCGGAGCATGATGGGGCAAAGAGAATAGGGCAAAGAGGAGGAGGCCTGGCGGTGATCCACAAGAATCACATTACAATCACTAAGCCAGCCCTTCAAAATCTTCTTCCATTCATGGAAACCCTTACTCTTCAACTTCAAACTTCCCCCCAGGAGACTGTTCACATTCTCCTCTGCTATAGGCCACCTGGGCCAAAATCGCAGTTTTTGCCATCTTTAACGGAGTTCATATCCACTTATACCCTTAACAGCAAACATCTTTTGCTGCTCTGGGACTTTAATCTGTGGGCCAACTCCGCACAGGATCCCATTGCGGACGCCTGCATCGATCACCTGGAGGGATTAGAGCTACAGCAACTTATATGCGGGCCAACACATGCTTCAGGTCACACACTCGACCTAATTTTCAGACAAAATCTGAAAATAAGCATTTTAGAAAATGAACCATTGCCATGGACAGACCACCATGCAATCAATTTCACAATCTCCAAAATTCCCCCAGTGATAAAAGCACCCAAGCCGGTGACAATACACGGGGCTAGATCTCAGAAGAAGCTCCATTCGGAACTCTTTAAATCTACCTTGGGAAACAGAATCAAAACAATCCATCCACATCAAACAGCCGCAGATACACTGGATGCCATAAACGCAGCCCTGCTACAGTCAGCCGATTTAGTAGCACCGAAACGCAAAGCCTGCATCCGAAAAAGAAAGTCTGGCTGGTTCAACAACCAGCTGTCGCTTCTGAAGCAAGAGCGCAGAAGGGCGGAAGCCGCCTGGAAAAGAAGCCCTGCAGAGGATAACCTCATCATCTACAAGGCAATAACAACACGATATCATAAAGAAATCTTCAAAACCAAGAAACATCATTTTTCTATGGCGATTAACAGCGCCCTAAACCGCCCCCGCGAACTCTTCAAGAAGGTCACCCAGACCATGAATCCAGGATGTCTTGAAGTCCCCAACTCAGACACCCAAGAGTTCTGTAATGAACTATCGGATTTCTTCATCAACAAAATTAAAAGAATCCGGGAAAGCATCTTGCAAAACAATACCCCCCTCAACCCCACCATCAATCAACCACAAAACACCCACAGAAACGCTCTACAATCAACAAAGTTCACTCTGGAACCGATCTCCATCGATACCACAAAAAATATCATTGGTGCTTTGCGGAACAGCACATCGCCCAATGATATCATCCCCACCAAACTGCTGAAGGAATGTGCCGACATCCTGGCACCACCCATCACACAGCTTATAAACCAGTCATTTAAGGAAGGCACAGTGCCATCCCTGTTGAAAGAGGGCACAATCCAGCCCCTCTTGAAAAAACCTAACCTGGATCCCAAGGACCCAACTCACCGCCGTCCCATAACAGGCCTAAATGTTCTCTCCAAGATAATGGAGAAAGTAGTGGTACAACAGCTGCAACAGCATCTAGATACCCACAATCTACTGGATCCATTACAATCAGGCTTCCGTCCCGGACACGGGACAGAAACGGCCTTACTCAAAATATGGGACGATGCCCTCGAGGCCGCAGACGAAGGAGAATCTTGTCTCCTGGTTCTGCTGGACCTAAGCGCAGCCTTTGACACGGTAGACCACAAACTGTTACTGATGCGACAAGCCAAGGTAGCAGAAGTCGCAGAAGGTGATTTACCATGGTTTTCTTCCTTTCTTGAAAACCGATCACAAACAGTTAAATTGGGTTCTTTCACGTCGGAAAAGTGCACGGTGTCATGTGGAGTCCCCCAAGGATCCCCCCTGTCACCGGTGCTTTTCAACATCTATCTTCGCCCTCTCTTTGATATTATCAGTAGCCAAGAACTACTCTATCACTCTTATGCAGACGATACGCAACTGTATTTTCGCATCTGCAACAAAAAGGATCATCATCCCAGTTTAGAGAAATGTCTCTCTTTGATAGAAAACTGGATGACAAAGAGTTATCTTAAACTCAACAGTTCAAAAACAGAACTCCTTATGTTTCATGCCAGCCGAAAGAGTCAACTGGCAACAACCTGGACACCCCCGCTCATTCTGGGCCAAATCATCACCCCTAGCTCCAAAGTCAAAAGTCTCGGGGTCATCTTCGACACCTTCATGACAATGGACGCACAAATAGGGTCAGTAGTCAGCGGAGCGCACCATCTGTTGCGCCTACTACGCAGACTTATTCCATTTATCCCCAAAGAAGACGTAGCAGTCGTGGTGGGAACAATCGTGAATCCCAGACTGGACTATGCTAACGCCCTATACCTCGGACTCCCAAAGTACCAAATCTCCCGTCTGCAAGTCGTTCAGAATACGGCCGCCAGACTGGTGACTGGGAAAAAAAAATGGGAATCAATCTCACCTTCGTTGAGAACCCTTCACTGGCTGCCAGTAAAAGACAGAATTGCATTTAAAGCACTCTGCCTGACACATAAGTGCATCCATGGGAAGGCTCCGCAATATCTTTGCGACAAGATAGAACCTCACAATTCGAATCGCGTTCTGCAATCCACCGACCAAAATCTGGTCAGGGTACCAAAAACCAAATACAAGTCCAAAGGAGAAAGAAGGTTTGCTTTTCAGGGTCCTAGACTATGGAACGCTTTACCAACCAGCATTTGGTTGGAGGAAAACCACCTGACTTTCAGAAGACAGATCAAAACTCTGCTCTTTTGATGTCATGAGACACGAACAACTAGCGCCCAGAAGCGATTCAGTTCGCATGCGCCGCGCTTTATAAGTTTTTCATTCATTCATTCACTTAGGGTGGGGGGCCGGTATCTGGGGGCCCCCTTATTTGAGGGGACTCCCAGATTCCGATAAGCCCCCGCCCGCAGACCCCGACAACCAACGGCAAGGGTTGTCGGGAAGAGGTCCTGTCCTCATCAACATGGGGACAGGGTGCTCTGGGGTGGGGGGGCCGGCAGTGCGCCCCCCTGCCCCAGAGCACACAACCCCCCCATGTTGAGGGCATGCGGCCTGGCACGGCTCAGGAGGGGGGGGGCGCTCGCTCGTCCCCACTCCCTTTCCTGACCGGCCGGGTAGCGTGCTTTGGATACGGGTCTGGTATAGATGGTAGGGGAAACCCCTACGTCGATTTTTCGGCGTAGGGGGGTCTCCTTACAACCCATACCAGACCTAAGGGCCTGGTATGCTCCTGGGGGGTGAACCCATGCCGTTTTTTTCTTTGAAAATTGGCATGGAGTTCTCCCTCTCAGGAATGCATGCTGAGCGACGCTGTCATTTTTTTTTTTTTTTCCCGACGCAACTTTTTTAAGCCGGCACGATCCACAAAACTCGGCGTAACGTAACTCCGCCCATGCGCAGTACGGCCGGCGCGGGAGCGCGCCTCATTTAAATGGGACTCGCCCCATTTGAATAGGAACGCCTTGCGCCGGCGGAATTTTAGTTACACGGCCTGAAATTTCTAGGTAAGTGCTTTGTGGATCGGGCACTTAGGTAGAAATTTTAAGGCAGTGTAACTTAAATGGGATTTTTTAAGTTGCGCCAGGTTTTTGTGGATCTGGCCCATCTATGCGTAACTGATTCTATGAATCAGTCACATAGATACTCTGAGAGATAAGACGGAGTATCTGAGATACTCCGTCGTATCTCCTTTGTGAATCTGGCCCTAATTTCTTTAGATAACTCAAATAATAATTTACAGAAAAAAGGAAGGAAATTTCAGTCTGATTCATATTGTAGGCTCTGTAAAGGATTTGGATGGATCAGAAGGGGGTCTTAAATTAAAGTGGCAGTAAAGGTTCAGATTTTTTTTTTTTTAAAACATACCATACTTACCTCAACTGTGCAGTTCGTTTCGAGTGACCCCGATCGTCCTGTTCTGAGGTCCCACGGTGGCTCTCGCGGCTCCTCCCCGCAAGAGCTAACCCCCATCTGGTAAGCTCTCTCCCGAGGGGGTTACCTTGCGGGCGCGCTCCAGTGTGATATAGTCGGTGGCCATAGCCGCCGAGTGTATGACTCGGCCCTGCCCCCTGACGCAGCGCATCATTGGATTTGATTGACAGCAGCGGGAGCCAATGGCTGCGCTGCTATCAATCAAACCAATGAAGAGCCGGAAAAAAAATTGGAAAGCGGGGCGGGATGGGGTGCAATTCTTAAATAAACAGGTTATTAACAAACAAAAAGGGGAATATGCTACATAAACCACACTGAAAATTTTATGAAATGTACCTTTATTCACAAAATCCCTTAACCACTTCAGGCCCGGAAGAATTTACCCCCTTCCTGACCATAGCACTTTTTGCGATTTGGCACTGCGTCGCTTTAACTGACAATTTGCGCGGTCGTGCGACGTGGCTCCCAAACAAAATTGAAGTCCTTTTTTCCCCACAAATAGAGTTTCCTTTTGGTGGTATTTGATCATTCTCATGACAGATATGCAATATTTATTATACAATCGCTGTAGCCCTACTAATCACAGTCAGCAGATTTTGTGATCAAATAAGGCTCTTTCCACGATCATATATAGTTACAGCCTATGCATAGGAAACAAGGGCCCGGATTCACATACCTCGGCGCATATTTATGCCGACGTAGCGTATCTCTTTTACGCTACGCCGGCGCAGCGCACAGAGGCAAGCACTGGATTCACAAAGCACTCTCTCCCACTCCCTCTTAAAGATACACTGGGTTTTCTCGGCGTAAGACAGCGTAGGTGGAAGTGGGCGTGAGCCATGCTAATGAGGCGTGACCCCATGCAAATGATGGGCAAAGCGTCATAGAAGTACTTAAAATTAACGGCGCATGCGCCATCCCGTGGCCGCATCCCAGTGCGCATTCTCAGAATCACGTCGAAACAACTGCCTAATGCCGGGTACACACGAGAGGATTTATCCGCAGAAACGGTCCTCCGGACCGTATCCGCGGATAAATCCTCTGGCGGATTTTTATCTCCTGGTTGTACTAACCAGGAGATCAAAATCCCCGCGGAATTCCGTCCGCGGTGACGTGTCGCCGCGGCGACGTGCGCGACGCTGTCATATAAGGATATCCACGCATGCATCGAATCATTACGACGCATGCGAGGGATGGGTTCGGACGGATCGATCCGGTGAGTCTGTACAGACCACCGGATCGATCCGCTGGAGCCGATTCCAGCGGATAGATTTCTTAGCATGCTAAGAAATTTTTATCCGCTGGAAATCGGTCGGCCCGAAATATATCCGCGGATAAATATCCGCTGGATCGTACACACCAGCGGATCTATCCGCTGAAACCGATCCACAGATCAATTTCAGCGGATCGATCCTCTCGTGTGTACGGGGCCTAAGATACGTCGAATCACTGCCTACGACGTGAACGTAACCTACGCCTAGCCATATTCACGTACTACGTAAACAACATAAAATACGACGGCTGTGTTCCCTGGTCCATACCTTTGCATGAGTTACGCCTCCTATATGGGGAATAACTTTACGCCGGACGTACGACTTACGCAAACCGGGTATATTATGCGCCGGGTGCAAGTATGTTCGTGAATCGCCGTATCTCCCTCATTTGCATATGCTTATAGAAAATTAATGGGAGCGGCAAATGCACCCAGCGTAAATATGCGCCTACGATACGCCGGCGTAGGAAAGTTACGTCGGTCAGATGAATCATGAAGCCTATTTTCAGACGTATCTAGTTTTGTGGGCACGGCGCATAGATACGACGGCGCATATTTACACTTACGCGGTGTATCTCGAGATACGTCGGCGTAAGTGCTTTGTGAATCCGGGCCATTGCATCTAAAGAATATGTAAACCCAATATTCTTGATATGTGTCTCCTGTACCATGTACTTGTATGGGAAAGTATCCTGTTCTCATTGTATTGCTTGCTTTGTGTGAAATCCCTGGTGATCCTGCTAGTCCCTTTGCTTCCCAATTTTAAAAAAAACTGACCACACCAGGGAGGAGAGCACAGCATGGGCAGTTTTTTTGTTGTTGTGCTGAGTACTCAGCCTGCTTTCCTCCAATGATCAGACTTGTCCTGACACACACACAGCAAGACCAGTGTGATGCTGTTTCTCCTCCCCCAACTCTTAAGCAGCTGAGAACAGAGGGTATGTGATCACTAATATAAAAGGGGAAAAAGGTATTTATAATTTTTAATTTTTTTTTTGTTTCTTATATCTATTCCCACATGTTTTCACTTCTATTTTAAACTGAATGGGTTGTTTTACAAGGGGAGACTGCATCCCATTCACTTGCACTGTACACATACTACATGTCCTGATTGAACAAACCCTCCGAGATAACATTCTATAATCATCTGGCTCGAGCCTCTGACTACTCTGTAACCTCAATGTTAAATCTTGCCTGTTACATGGAGAACTGTTGTGTTCAAATGTTATTCCATTGTTCATTGTTTGTGGAGCCGTCCTCTCTCTCCATCTCTGTAGTTTCTCTACAATTATAAGTTAACACAATGAGTTGCCATTTTACTATACTACAATTCTTCGTTGTCTGGAGCAGATGTGTTATATATTATGAATTCTGCATCCATTTATTATTTATTTTTTGTCTTCGATGTAATTTTCTATTACATTTAGGAAACATTTCTTTCATTGGTGCCGCACCCATATTTATGTATTTCAACTTCTATTTTTAAAACACAGCAAATCTACTTATTAATTTATGTTCGATCAAACAACAATTTTTACCATGTTTCAAAAGTAAAAAAAAAAAAAATTACAAATGTTTGCAGGCCAAAAAAAGAAAAATAGTTCATGAATAAAATATAACTTTTACGTTTTTGTGGCAACTGCATGATATTATCCAGACCAACAGAGAAAAAAACTTCAGTAAGACAAAGCAAAGAAATGTTAAGTGGTTGTAAACCTCAGACATGAAATATGAGCAAAGCAAATCCCTTTATAGTAGGTGTGCCCAACCAGTGGCCCGGGGGCCACATGTGGCCCTTGGAGCACTCTGATGTGGCCCATGAACTCCTGCTTTGTGATGCATACCTCCCAACCGTCTAGGATATTGCCGGACTGTCCCGCGATTCGCGCTAAATCCCGCGATCAGAGCTAGAGCCCCGCGATTCCGCGTCACCCCCAACCCCCCGTGATTACCGTGATTCGTGATAAATCCTGCGGTCCCGCGATTGGCGATAAACCCCCCCGCTCAACAACTTCGTTGGGAGGTATGCTCATTTGTCCCTCATTCTGAAGTTGAGGAGGTATGGGGATGGAATTGAATAGAATACTGTTATTAAAGGTAAGTTTTTATTACTAAAATCACAGGGCCAGATTCAGGTACAGCGGCGTAACTTTGAGCGGGCGTAGCCCATCTCATATGCGCTATGCCGACGTAACATAGAGAGGCAAGACCAGTATTCACAAAGCACTTGCTCCCTAAGTTACGGCAGCGTAGCGTAAATGGGCCGGCGTAAGCCCGCCTAATTCAAATTAGGAAGGTAGAGGGCGTGTTGTATTAAGCTTAACCGTGACCCCATGTAAATGAATGGCTGAACGAACGGCGCATGCGCGCGCATTCTCAAAATTACATTGCATATACTCCCTAAGATACAACGGCTCAATGCGTACGACGTGAACATAACCTACGCCCAGCCCCATTCACGAACGACTTACGTAAACGGTGTAAAATACGACGGCTGTTCCGACGTCCATACCCTAACATGACTTACCCCTGCTTTAGGTGGGATAACTTTACGCCGGACGTACGCCTTACGTAAACGGCGTAGCTTACTGCGACGGGCGCAAGTACGTTTGTGAATCGGCGTATCTACGTCATTTACATATTCGACGGGTAAATCAATGGAAGCACCCCTAGCGGCCAGCGTAAATATGCACCCAAGATACAACGGCGTAGGAGACTTACGTCGGTCGGATGGAGCCAGAATTCAGGCGTATCTGGTTTCAAGAATACGGCGCATAGATACAACGGCGCATCCGTGGACTTACGCGGCATATAAGAAGATACGTTGGCGTAAGTCCTACCTGAATCTGGCAAACAGTGTGTGTATATATGGGCATATCTGTTCTGCAGTGGTTACTGGGCTGTGGATCACCTGCACTGAGCCATAGACTTCTATTACCTGCGAGTTTGTTGTGCTAAGAGTAGAGTGGACTCTATAGAGCCGAGTGGGTTGCCATCCACCCACTCCACTCATTGTGTCCCACGACCGGTTACCAAGTCGCTTAAGTGGCCCTTGCTCTTCAGAAGGTTGGGCACCCCTGCTCTATAGTGTGTACTTGTCTCAATTAGGAGCACTAAAGTTGGCCAAC
The DNA here is from genome assembly GCF_905171775.1 of Rana temporaria. Lineage (NCBI taxonomy): Eukaryota > Metazoa > Chordata > Amphibia > Anura > Ranidae > Rana > Rana temporaria. The sequence goes on from NC_053490.1 coordinate 40,936,403, forward strand.
GATGGTTCAAATCTCCTACTGAACCGGCCGAGATTCCACCCACCTATGGGCAGGCTTAATGTACCAAGTTGATCGATCGAGCCAGCTTGCAGGATTTTACATGCAATCATTGCTATTGGCTGTTGTAGCTGCTAGCAATAATCAATGTGTTTTTCTGGCAGGAACAGCTACCTCCTCTCCCCATTCCAGAGAACACAATGGCTCCTGCAACTTAAAGTTGCAGAAAATAAGTTAGCTCCCTCTATGGCTGGCCTAAGTGTCACTTTTGTTTGCTGCTATCAGCATGAATCACTTCTGACAAGTTTTCCTGACACCAAGAGAAAAATGGTGACAGGGGAGGGACATCCAGCTGATTGAGAGCCTCAGTTCTGTTTCTGTGTGCTGTGTGAAGAGAGGTGTGTCTCTTCTATCCAATCAGCTCTCAGAGCTTCCCTCACTGAGCTCTGCAGAGTGTAACTTCAGCTCTCCGCCCACTTTTTTTCTGAAATCTCAGACGAGCTTTATAATTCAGCACTTTGAACGGATGTAGAGAAGAGAGATAGACAGATGCAGGGTTTGTTTTGATCCCTGGTTATCACCTGAGGGACAGAGAAGGACAAACCAAAATATATTCAGTTTGCATATTTCTTATGTAGCACTCCAGCAGCCGGAGGAGCTGCTGGATGTTTGGGCGGCATATTACCTCATGGCTTCTCCGAATTCCTAGAGGTGAATGATGCGTATTGCATATAGTAGAAGTAAAGGAATGTCCACGACAGGTGCTCTTTGCTGTGCTCTTTATTACCCAGCCGGGTAAAAACAGTAAACTTATGGTGAGGAAAGTAAAGTTGAAGAAGAAGGGAGGCATGAGGATAGGGAAACAGTCCTGCTCCCAAGCGTCACTCTTTTTCTGCGCCACTCCTGCCGGAGTGAGTCTAGTGTACCCGGACCCTCCTCGGTGAGCCTCAGAAAGACACCTCTGCCACAGGCCCTCTCTGGATTAAATTCTTGGAGATATACCTCCTTAGATGAGTTACGCCTGGGTCTCCTTCAACTTGTCGCCCAGGTACCAAATGACAGGTGATCAGTCCCTCAGTGTCCGGCTACCTTGATCCCCGTGGTTTGTCCAGGCCCATTTGGACCGCCAGCCTCTCAATGGCGCTCCTCAGACTGACTCCCCACCGAACAGCAATACAGCTTGGGATCCTCAAAGGTGGGAACCCAGTCACTCACTGGGTCCCCATCGCTGTTCAGATGTTCCGGGCCAGCTAGTCCCAGGACCAGGAACACCGCGTGGCACGCACGCCCTGGGCCAGGTAGGCCATAACGCCGGTGCGCGATGATGTGGCCACCCTAAATGTGGGTGCCACACTGGATGAAGAAGACCCAGAACCAATGGCGTCTGCCTCATAAATACCCCTCCCCAGCATGCACAGCGAGGCCAAACCCTCCTGATTGGAACTACATTTCCCAGTATGCATTGCGGCACGCCCAGTAATTCACACCTCCTTGAAGTCTCTAACACGTAGAGAGCATCCTGCCACACAGATGTAGTTCCCGGGGGGGGGGGGGGGGGGGCATGTCACTGACCACCGCAGTAAAGCCTCCCGTCACGGTGGTCAGTAAAATCAGACAAGCAGGAAGTGAACAGAACAGAGAAGAAATAGAGCAACTTCTGAGCAAAAACGAACAATGAGGAAGTGAAAAGAGGAATGTCTGCAGGTAAAGGATGCTTATTATGAAAACATTTTTTTTCCTTTACAACCCCTTTAACAATCTGGATCAGAGTCTGACTAAACTCTGATATTTCCCTTAAATTTGACTAGCACCGGTGCCATAAAGTGCACAGGCACTACACTTACCAGGATCTTCTTTACATCAAAGTCCCCATCAGAATCTCACCTTACTTCAGAACCCCATCAGAGTCGCCGATTACATACGAGTTTTTCTCACAGAGTGCCCATTAGAGTCCTTGCTACATCAGGGTTCCCATCAGAGCCCCCCTTACATCAGAGTTCCTTTTACATCTGACCTCACATCAGCACCCCCCTTTACATTAGAGTCTTCTTTACATCAGACTCCACAATAGATGACCCCTTTAAATCAGAGCCCTCATTACATCAGGGCCCTAATCAGAATCCCCTTACATTTAAATTCCCTTTACATCAGTATTCACATCAGAGTCCACCCTTACATCAGCGTTCCAACTTACATCAGGGTCTTTATCAGGGTCCCAATCAGAGTACAACCTTACCTTACACACTTGCAACATGGCTGTAAAGCAGGCAGGGAGCATTGTTTTGCAGCAGGTCGGAGCTGGGAGGTGAAACAAGACTGGAAATTCTATCTTCCTGTAAATGCTGGGGTGGCGATGCTGGTGGTACGAACAACCAATAAAGGGGATGAGTACAGCACAGAAGGGAGGACCTGCATTGGAGACTGGGGTGGGGGAAGAAGTGGACCTCTACTGACTTGCAGTCAAAGCTGTGTTCAGGCACGTTGGACCCAAACTGAGGCTACACATCTGACCCTTGCTGCTAAAATCTTGTAGTGGGCTACATTTGGCCTGCAAGCCATAGTTTGGAGACCTCTGAAATACGTAGACACTACAGTCCAATCAAAATGAGCCATAGCTTTCCATGCTTGATAATAACTTTCTGTTTACTTCAATCAATCAAAAAAATGCCCACACCCAGTTCTGTTTTTTTTATAGACTGTGTCAGAATATCAAATTGATTGAATCATCAAATGATCACACTGATACTTGTGCCGGCACCAGAAGAGTAGCTTTCGTGAGAGGTTGTCACCAGCACTGGAGGGCATGGACAGCAATAAATATATCATGCCGCGTACAAACGACCGTTATTCATGTCATTAAAAAAACAAAGTTTTTCTCGACGCGATTCCTCTCAAGCCTGCCTTGCATACACACGATCGTTAAAAAAAATACTCAAGCAAAGCGCAGTGACGTACAACACGTACAACGGCACTATAAAGGGGAAGTTGCATTCGAATGGCGCCACCCTTTGGGCTGCTTTTGCTAATTTCCCTATTTCATAACTTGCTTCTGAGCATGCGTTTTTTTCCCCCTTCGTTAAAGCCTACACATGACCTTTTTTCACAACGTGAAATTGAAAAACAATGTGAAAAACAATAAGAAAAAATAGAGCATGTTCTAAATTTTTAACGCCCATTTTTCTCATCGAGAAAAATGCTCTGGAGCCTACACACGTCCGTTTTTCACGACCAATTTAAAAAATGGCCTTTTTTTCGTCATGAAAAGCGGTTGTGTGTATACGGCATTAAAGTTCTAACCCTTCTTTATACTACCAAATTTTTTTTTTTTCGTGTGTCCCCTGAAGAGATTCCCCATCACATAACTCACTGCGGAATCCCCAATAGGGACACATTTTCCTACTTTATGTAAAGCGAAAGAAACCGTTTTGGCATGTTGACTTGATTTAGTGCAGTCAAGCCATTCTCAACAAGGGTTCCATGAAACCCTAATGCCGCATACACACAATCGGATTTTCCGTCGGAAAAACCTTGGAATTCCGCTCAAGCTTGGCTTGCATACACACAGTCACACACAAGTTCTCTGAATTTTCGACCCTCAAGAACGTGGTGACATACAACACTACGACGAGCCGAGAAAATTAAATTCAATGCCTCGAGCATGCATCAAATTGTTTCCGAGCATGCGTTGGAATTTTGCGCATCGGAATTGCTACAGACGATCGGGTTTTCCAATAGGATTTTTTTTCTGTCGGAAAATTTGAGAACCAGCTCTCAATCTTTTGTTGGCAGAAATTCCGATAGCAAAAGAGCGTACACACGGTCAGAATTTCCATTCAAAAGCTCACATTGGACTTTTGCTGTCGGAATTTCCGATCGTGTGTACGGGGCATACGTTTCCACCTGAAGTTGTTGTGGGTTGCTTTACAAGCGAGCAATGACAGATTGATCTCCCACCTACAATGACCACAAATATAAGGAGGGGGCCCCAATGACATTCACTTCTACATTGATCACCAGCGCAAGAGGGACTTTTCTCTCTGAGACCTGAAAATGTTTTGAGGGTTTCTCAAGCGTAGAAAGGTTGAGAAAGGCTCATCTAGTACTTTTTTTTGCAGTGATAGCACACTGATAACAATCAAAGGAAACCTACTTTGTGTCAAAATGCAGCATTGCACAAAAACGCATTAGCACATACTGTATTGTAGCTCATAACACTTTTCTTACTCTTATTATTTCGACCATTTACTGTTTTACTATTACAAGGTTGGAGTGATCCAGTAATAGATGGCACTACATACACAAATCATACTAATAGGAAATATTCAATAAAATTTACTTTTGGATATTCTTTAAAAAAATATATACAATTTTATTATACTTCATCTTAAAAAAAAAAAAAATATTTAACAGCATATTAAAAAGCTCTGATACAATGATCATAGCTTCCTCTTAAATAGGGGAATCCCATTTATATATACCCAAATAGTTTACATTTAGACTGGAACAGCTTGATATCTTCTTATCATATGATGGAACTTAGACCATTAGATGCAGAATGAGGGCAGCCAAGCCATCAGGCACCATGGGGCAGGGGTAGGGACACATTATAAAGAGCAGCTAGGAGAAAGGAGAAAGCATAATAGAGAACAGGCAATCACACAACCATATTGGTAGTGGGACACTACATCTAGAGTGACAACATGTCCCGAATTGCCCGGGACAATCCCGCATTTTGCAGGTCTGTCCCGGGCACCTTCATTCCAGGACAATACAGTGTCCCTGAATGAAACTGACACAGCCACCCCCTGAACCAATCTAATGCCCCACAAAAAAAGGCCTCCACATCACCGTTTTACTCACTGACAGTATTTGTCCTGGCTAAGAATGCCTGGAAGAGCACAATCCCCACCCCCTGCTTGTGATTGGAGAAATCATAAAATCGGCGTGGGGGCGCGCCTGATTTAAATTGTACACTCCCCCTAGCCGCGGAATTTGAATTCCGCCGGGGGAGTTACGATCCGCCGGCGCAAGTTTGGAGGTAAGTGCTTTGTGAATACTGCACTAGCCTCGCAAAATTGCACCGGCGGATCGTAAATCACATAGATTACGCGGATCTAAAGATCCGCTAATCTATGTGAATCTAGCCCACACAGTTTAGGAGATATTCACTGTATTCGCATGTGTCTACGCCATAGGCACATGCGCACTGAAGAAACGGCTCACTTGAGCCATTTCTTCAGGAGCAGTGACGTCACCGCGGCTCAGGCCGATCACAGTGCCGGAGCCCGTGAACCGAGAAATAACTACGGAAGACATGTCACCAGTCACAGCGGTGTGCGGAGACTGCTGCAACAGCTTTGATCTAAGGTAAGTATTTCATAACGAGCTATGCGATGCATACTAGCCTTATGCCTTTGTCTTGCAGTTGTTTTTTTTGTGAGTTTACAAGCACTTTAACTGCTTGCCGACTAGCCGCCGTCATACTGCGGCAGGCCGACAAGATCCCGCGAACTGTCATAGCTGTACGTCGGTCCCTTTATGCAGGGGTGCCGATGCTCATGCCCAGCAGTCGCGATGACCGCCGGCCACGAGCGATCGCGGGCACGAGAGGCAGAACAGGGACGTGTGTGTGTGTAAACACACAAATCCCTGTTCTGTGAGGACAGACAGATTCTGAGTTCCTAATAGCTAGGAATCACGATCTGTCATTTCCTTTAGTCAGTCCCCTCCCCCTACAGTTAAAAACACACCTAGGGAACACAGTTAACCCCATTGATCGCCCCCTAGTGTTAACCCCTTCCCTGCCAGTGAAATTTTTACAGTAATCATTGCATTTTTATAGCACTAATCGCTGTATAAGTGTCAATGGTCCCAAAAATGTGTCAAAAGTGTCTGATGTGTCCGCCATAATGTCGCAGTCCCGATAACCAATTGCTGATCGCCGCTATTACTAGTAAAACAAATTATAATAATAAAAATGGCAAAAAACTATCCCCCATTTTGTAGATGCCTTGATTTCAATGGGCGGGAGCGGTGAGCGGGAGCTCCTTCACCGCTCCAAAGATGCGGCTAGCAGGACTTTTTTTCACGTCCTGCTAGCGCACTTCTCCAGTGTGAAAGCCCTCAGGCTTTCACACTGGAGGAACAGCAGCCGCTGTTTCAGGTAGGTTTGCAGGCGCTATTTTTAGCGCAATAGCGCCTGCAAACCGCCCCAGTGTGTCTTAGGATGAGCTCCGGCGTGTTCGCACCCCATGTGCACAGCCCGCCAGGAAGTCGGCGCTGCGCTAATCACAAGCAGTGAGACATTTTCCCGATGCGCGGCTGCAGAGATTGGCAAATGTCTCACTGCCTGTGATAGGCCCAGTGCCGACTTCCTGGTGGGGTTTGCGAACACGCCAGAGCTCATCTTTAATTGCAAGTTTATATTTTTAGCGCTGCACTTCTTATTTACATGAAAAATAGATGACACAGCCATTAAAGTAGAACAGTATAGGCAAAACTTTTTCTTTTCATTTTGGATAGAGTAAGGGAGAGGTTGTCAGTATATTTTGTATCTGTATCCCATTGGGAAGATTTCCCTTCACTTCCTGTCCCATAGCCAAAACAGGAAGTGAGAGGAAATCCCTGAAAATAAAAGCGGAGCTCCACCCAAAAGTGGGAGCTCCACTTATCTGCCCCCTGCCCTTCCGGTGCCACATTGGGCACCTTTTGGTGGGGGAAGGGGGTACCTGTTTTTGGCAGGTACCTGTCGCCACATCCGAGATATTTTGCAGTGGGGAGATCACTCAGAAGTTTGCCCCCTGCTCCTCCTTCCTCTACCGCTAGGCCATTCAGGAAATGCAGCGCACTTCGCGTATGCTCTGGCTGTGAAGCCGCAAGGCTTTCCTGCCAGTTTTCTTACAGGCAACGGTGACGGCAGCACCCGAGTGCCAATGGAAACAATGGATTCCAGGACAGCGAAGTGTCCTAATATTAAAAGTCAGCAGCTGCATTATGTGTAGTTGCTGACTTTTAATTTTCTGCTGGGGGGGACGGAACTTTGCTTTAAGAGAATCCCTTGGGGACTCCCAGTTCACCAGAACTAGCATCCCCCATTGGAATATATATTTATATTACTTTATTTGGGACAACCCAAAATTTGGGATTTTTCTTTTAATGATAACGGTAAACAGGACAAATAGAGAGGATAAATCTCCCTAACGGGGGCACAGACAGTAATAAAAGCCTGACAGCTGTTCTAATCCCTCTCCACGCTATAAAACCAGGGCAGTGGTTTCGTTATCCTGACTTCAGGATAACATCCCGGAGCGCGGCACTTGGTGGTGATGTGTCAGTCTGACACACCGCATCTCCGATCGTAGTATGGAGGCTATGATGGAGGCTCCTTGCCACGTGATCAGCTGTGACCAATCACAGCTGATCATTGCGTGAACCAGGAAGGGCTGGTAAACGTCTTTCCTCGGTTCACGCCATGCCATCAAACGCAGCCACTGTGCCATCAATTCGCACCACTGTGCCATGCCATCAAACGCAGCCACTGTGCTGTGCCATCAAACACAGCCACTGTGCCATCAATTGTCACCACTGTGCCCTTTAATTGTCACCGCTGAGCCCTTTAATTGTCGCCGCTGTGCCCATTGTCCCCACTGTGCCCATTGTCCCCACTGTGCCCATTGATGTCACTGACTGTGCCCTTCGTTGCCGCTGTGCCCTGTAAAGTGCCCCTTTTCCCCCCCGCCCCGGCACTTACCTTTACTGGAGTCAGCCATCCACGTCCCTCGATGTCTTCTACTGCCCTCGATGACTGACAGGCGTCTCAGCCAATCAGGTTACCGGTAGCCAGATACGGCCAACCTGATTGGCTGAGACGCCTGTCAGTCTTATACAAGGAGCGCATCCCTAGTGCGTTCCTTGTATAAGCTTCCGGGACCCGAGGGCTGTACTCGGAAAAGCCTATCAGAGCCAACGGCTCTGATAGGCACTTCCGTACAGCCAACCAGCTGCCGTTATTCATGAGCGCCGACCATCTGAATAGAACAGCGGCAGCGGCGATAATAACATAGATTTGTGCAATGCATAAATGAATCTATGTTATTAGACTCAGTGGTGGTGAGAGCCAGAGGGGGCGGCGCTTCAGCGCCCTCTATGGACGAACCGCCACTGGCATCCCCCATTGGAATATATATTTATATTACTTTATTTGGGACAACCCAAAATTTGGGATTTTTCTTTTAATGATAACGGTAAACAGGACAAATAGAGAGGATAAATCTCCCTAACGGGGGCACAGACAGTAATAAAAGCCTGACAGCTGTTCTAATCCCTCTCCACGCTATAAAACCAGGGCAGTGGTTTCGTTATCCTGACTTCAGGATAACATCCCGGAGCGCGGCACTTGGTGGTGATGTGTCAGTCTGACACACCGCATCTCCGATCGTAGTATGGAGGCTATGATGGAGGCTCCTTGCCACGTGATCAGCTGTGACCAATCACAGCTGATCATTGCGTGAACCAGGAAGGGCTGGTAAACGTCTTTCCTCGGTTCACGCCATGCCATCAAACGCAGCCACTGTGCCATCAATTCGCACCACTGTGCCATGCCATCAAACGCAGCCACTGTGCTGTGCCATCAAACACAGCCACTGTGCCATCAATTGTCACCACTGTGCCCTTTAATTGTCACCGCTGAGCCCTTTAATTGTCGCCGCTGTGCCCATTGTCCCCACTGTGCCCATTGTCCCCACTGTGCCCATTGATGTCACTGACTGTGCCCTTCGTTGCCGCTGTGCCCTGTAAAGTGCCCCTTTTCCCCCCCGCCCCGGCACTTACCTTTACTGGAGTCAGCCATCCACGTCCCTCGATGTCTTCTACTGCCCTCGATGACTGACAGGCGTCTCAGCCAATCAGGTTACCGGTAGCCAGATACGGCCAACCTGATTGGCTGAGACGCCTGTCAGTCTTATACAAGGAGCGCATCCCTAGTGCGTTCCTTGTATAAGCTTCCGGGACCCGAGGGCTGTACTCGGAAAAGCCTATCAGAGCCAACGGCTCTGATAGGCACTTCCGTACAGCCAACCAGCTGCCGTTATTCATGAGCGCCGACCATCTGAATAGAACAGCGGCAGCGGCGATAATAACATAGATTTGTGCAATGCATAAATGAATCTATGTTATTAGACTCAGTGGTGGTGAGAGCCAGAGGGGGCGGCGCTTCAGCGCCCTCTATGGACGAACCGCCACTGGCGTTGCCTATCAGTGCTGCATATCAGTGTAGCCTATCGGTGCCCATCAGCAGGGCTGCTGTTAGAAATCACGGGGGACCGTAAAGCCTACCTGGCAGGGCCCCCCCAATATATCAAGACCATATTTTCACAAAAAATACACTAAAATCATTATTGGCGGACACAAACAAAGCAAAAAACTTGTGTGAATTATCCCTTTTTTATTTGTTTTTTACATTTAAACAAAAATCTATTCACAGTGACAGGGGGCACACAGGGGGGGGATTCGAAGAGGGCAGAACAGGGAGGGGAATCAGTGATCAGTGTCAGAGAAGCAATTACAGGACTGATGCCATGTGTCTGTGTCTCTCCCTGCAGCAGCTGAAAGCCGGGAAGAGGGGGGAAAACTGTCTTTCAGCTGCCGCAGAGGGCCGCACAGGCCATCCTTCTGTAACTGCACTAATTCCCCCTGATGTTTGGGCTAGGGTGACCACATTTCCAAACTGCCATTCAGGGACACCCCCCCCCCCCCAAAAAAAAATACGTTTTTTTACTAATTTTTTTGCCAGTTTTGGGGGCAGGGGCGTATCATGAAATCAGCGGGCCCGTGACAGAGGGCTGGGTGACAGGGGACTGGGTGACAGAGGGCTGGGTGACAGAGTGACAGAGGACAGGGTGACAGAGGACTGGGTGACAGGGGACAGAGGGCTGGGTGACAGGGGACAGAGGGCTGGGTGACAGGGGACAGAGGGCTGGGTGACAGGGGACTGGGTGACAGGGGGCTGGGTGACAGGGGACTGGGTGACAGGGGACTGGGTGACAGGGGACTGGGTGACAGAGGAGTGGGTGACAGGGTGACGGAGGGCTGGGTGACAGGGGGCTGGGTGACAGGGGACTGGGTGACAGAGGGCTGGGTGGCAGAGGGCTGGGTGACAGAGGGACTGGGTGACAGAGTGACAGAGTGACTGGGTGACAGAGGGACTGGGTGACAGAGTAACTGGGTGACAGAGTGACTGGGTGACAGAGGGACTGGGTGACAGAGTGACTGGGTGACAGAGTGACTGGGTGACAGAGGGACTGGGTGACAGAGGGACTGGGTGACAGAGGGACTGGGTGACAGAGTGACTGGGTGACAGAGTGACTGGGTGACAAAGGGACTGGGTGACAGAGGGACTGGATGACAGAGTGACTGGGTGACAGAGTGACTGGGTGACAGAGGGACTGGGTGACAGAGGGACTGGGTGACAGAGGGACAGAGTGACTGGGTGACAGAGGGACTGGGTGACGGAGAGCTGGGTGACGGAGAGCTGGGTGACGGAGGGACAGAGTGACTGGGTGACAGAGGGACAGAGTGACTGGGTGACAGAGGGACAGAGTGACTGGGTGACAGAGTGACTGGGTGACAGAGTGACTGGGTGACAGAGGGACTGGGTGACAGAGGGACTGGGTGACAGAGGGACTGGGTGACAGAGGGACAGAGTGACAGAGGGACAGAGTGACTGGGTGACAGAGGGACAGAGTGACTGGGTGACAGAGGGACTGGGTGACGGAGGGACAGAGTGACTGGGTGACGGAGAGCTGGGTGACGGAGGGACAGAGTGACTGGGTGACAGAGGGACTGGGTGACGGAGGGACAGAGGGACTGGGTGACAGAGTGACTGGGTGACAGAGTGACTGGGTGACAGAGGGACTGGGTGACAGAGGGACTGGGTGACAGAGGGACTGGGTGACAGAGGGACAGAGTGACTGGGTGACAGAGGGACAGAGTGACTGGGTGACAGAGGGACAGAGTGACTGGGTGACAGAGGGACTGGGTGACAGAGGGACTGGGTGACAGAGGGACTGGGTGACAGAGGGACTGGGTGACAGAGGGACAGAGTGACAGAGGGACAGAGTGACTGGGTGACAGAGGGACAGAGTGACTGGGTGACAGAGTGACTGGGTGACAGAGGGACTGGGTGACAGAGTGACTGGGTGACAGAGGGACTGGGTGACAGAGGGACTGGGTGACAGAGGGACAGAGTGACTGGGTGACAGAGGGACAGAGTGACTGGGTGACAGAGGGACTGGGTGACAGAGTGACTGGGTGACAGAGGACTGGGTGACGGAGGGACAGAGTGACTGGGTGACAGAGGGACTGGGTGACGGAGAGCTGGGTGACGGAGAGCTGGGTGACGGAGGGACTGGGTGACAGAGGGACAGAGTGACTGGGTGACAGAGGGACAGAGTGACTGGGTGACAGAGGGACAGAGTGACTGGGTGACAGAGTGACTGGGTGACAGAGGGACTGGGTGACAGAGTGACTGGGTGACAGAGGGACAGAGTGACTGGGTGACAGAGTGACTGGGTGACAGAGGGACTGGGTGACAGAGTGACTGGGTGACAGAGGGACTGGGTGACAGAGGGACTGGGTGACAGAGGGACAGAGTGACTGGGTGACAGAGGGACTGGGTGACGGAGAGCTGGGTGACGGAGGGACTGGGTGACAGAGGGACAGAGTGACTGGGTGACAGAGGGACTGGGTGACAGAGGGACTGGGTGACGGAGAGCTGGGTGACGGAGGGACTGGGTGACAGAGGGACAGAGTGACTGGGTGACAGAGGGACAGAGTGACTGGGTGACAGAGGGACATAGTGACTGGGTGACAGAGTGACTGGGTGACAGAGGGACTGGGTGACAGAGTGACTGGGTGACAGAGGGACAGAGTGACTGGGTGACAGAGTGACTGGGTGACAGAGGGACTGGGTGACAGAGTGACTGGGTGACAGAGGGACTGGGTGACAGAGGGACTGGGTGACAGAGGGACAGAGTGACTGGGTGACAGAGGGACTGGGTGACGGAGAGCTGGGTGACGGAGGGACTGGGTGACAGAGGGACAGAGTGACTGGGTGACAGAGGGACTGGGTGACAGAGGGACTGGGTGACAGAGGGACTGGGTGACGGAGAGCTGGGTGACGGAGGGACTGGGTGACAGAGGGACAGAGTGACTGGGTGACAGAGGGACAGAGTGACTGGGTGACAGAGGGACAGAGTGACTGGGTGACAGAGTGACTGGGTGACAGAGGGACTGGGTGACAGAGTGACTGGGTGACAGAGGGACAGAGTGACTGGGTGACAGAGTGACTGGGTGACAGAGGGACTGGGTGACAGAGTGACTGGGTGACAGAGGGACTGGGTGACAGAGGGACTGGGTGACAGAGGGACAGAGTGACTGGGTGACAGAGGGACTGGGTGACGGAGAGCTGGGTGACGGAGGGACTGGGTGACAGAGGGACAGAGTGACTGGGTGACAGAGGGACTGGGTGACAGAGGGACTGGGTGACGGAGAGCTGGGTGACGGAGGGACTGGGTGACAGAGGGACAGAGTGACTGGGTGACAGAGGGACAGAGTGACTGGGTGACAGAGGGACTGGGTGACAGAGTGACTGGGTGACAGAGGGACTGGGTGACAGAGTGACTGGGTGACAGAGGGACTGGGTGACAGAGTGACTGGGTGACAGAGGGACTGGGTGACAGAGTGACTGGGTGACAGAGGACTGGGTAGAGAGATATTATACAGTCCAGATTACAATTTGCAGGGGCAGCAAAGGTGACAGAGAAAGGGGGGTGCACCATGCAACCCCCCCCCCCCCCCTCTCTCACTGTCACCTCTGCTGCCCCTGCAAATTGTAATCTGGACTGTATAATATCTCCCCCCATTGCATGGTCAACCCCCCCCCCCTCCCCTGCACCTACCTTTTCTGCCCCTGCTCCAAGGATGGCCGGCGCGGCGCAGCGGAAGTTGGGACTCGCGGGAGGTCGGGACTCAGGACGGACGGCGGATCGAGTCCAGCTGAGCAACCGAGGCCTGGAGGGGAGGAGGAGGAGGTCTTGGTCTGTGCCGCGGTACTGGTCGGTGACGGTGAGTGACTCACTGTCTCTGCCTGCCCTGTAACGATGCTGCTGCTCTCTCTGCAGCAAGAACCGCGGCTGGCCGTTGGAGGAGGAGGAGGTGGGGGTGGAGTCGGAGCCGCAGAGAGAGCGGGACACGGTGACGTCACTGGTTGCTACAAGCCAAGCGGGGCTTCCCTAGCAACCAGTGATTTAGAATCATTTAATTACAGCGACAGCAGCGGCAGTGAGTGTGGCAGGCAGTTGATTCCGGGACTCTCTATTGTCCCGGTTTGAAGGCTCCCGGGACACGGGACAAAAATGTATATTACGGGACGATCCCGGGCAAACCGGGACACGTGGTCACCCTAGTTTGGGCCCCCCTGTATGCCTGGGCCCCCTACAGGAGGGCTGGTGGTCCCCCCCCTATTAGCAGCCCCGCCTATCTGTGCCCATCAATTCTACATATCAATGCCACCTTATCACTGCTGCCTCATCAGTGCCCATCAGTGAAAGAGAAAACAACATTTTAGAACAAATGAAGAAAAACTTTTTTTTTCTTTTTTCTTCAAAAATGTTAGTCTTTTAGTTTGTTTAGCAAAAAATAAAAACCCCAGAGGTCATGGGCGTCCGCTCCATAGGGCAAGGGAGGGCGATTGCCCCCCCCTAGAAACCAGTGCCATGATCCTCGGGGAGAAAATCAGCAGGCAGGAAGCAAGGCGGCGGCACGGCAAATCCAATTAGAGCCGCTCTCTCTCTCTTCTAGCTCCAGCTGACAGAGAGGGGGAGGGGGCGATCGGGGGAGATGTACAGTACAGCCAGCCCACGGCTCTCCTCTCCCTGTCACAGCAACGCTGTCGAGTTCTCTGGTAAATGGAGCAGCGGCGCTGTGACAGGGAGAGGAGAGCCATGGGCTGGCTGTACTGTATATCTCCCCCGATCGCCCCCCTCCCCCTCTCTGTCAGCTGGAGCTAGAAGAGAGAGAGAGCGGCTCTAATTGGATTTGCCGTGCCGCCGCCTTGCTTCCTGCTTTCCTCGCCATGATTGGCCACAGCAGAGGGCCAATCGGAACACTCTGGGGACTGGGAGCATCATGGGAAATGTAGTCCCTTAAGAGTGGAGGCCCCAGCGTGTCCACAGACACCATGCTAAAGCCCCCAGCATGCAAGCACTCTGCTAGGGGGGGGTTACAAGAGGAGAAAATAAAAAACTGTGCTCATGCTGGGGGAAGCCAGAGAGAGAGCCACGCTGTACCCGCACCAACCAGAGAGCCGCACTGTACCCGCACCAACCAGAGAGCCGCGCTGTACCCGCACCAACCAGAGAGCCACGCTGTACCTGCACCAACCAGAGAGCCACGCTGTACCCGCACCAACCAGAGAGGCGCGCTGTACCCACACCAACCCAGAGAGCCACGCTGTACCCGCACCAACCAGAGAGCCGCGCTGTACCCACACCAACCCAGAGAGCCACGCTGTACCCGCACCAACCAGAGAGCAACGCTGTACATGCACCAACCAGAGAGCCGCGCTGTACCCGCACCAACCAGAGAGCAACGCTGTACATGCACCAACCAGAGAGCCGCGCTATACCCGCACCAACCCAGAGAGCCACGCTGTACCAATGACTAAGCCCCTCCCTTTCATGACATTGTCAAAAAGGGACCGAGCATGGATGACCTTAAAATGATGCCCCCCCCCCCCCCTGAAAAAAGTTCAGCGGAAGCCCATGCCAGAGGTGATCAAATACCACCAAAACAAAGCTCTATTTGTGGGAAGAAAATGATATAAATTTAGTTTGAGTATAGTGTTGTATGACCGCGCAATTGTCATTCAAATTGTGACCGTGCTGAAATCTGAAAATTGCACTGGGCATGACGGGGGGGGGGGGGGGTATGGATTATATTTGGAGAATAGGGATAATGTTTCATGTAATACAAGCACAGGGGGTAGCACGAGGAGTCAGAGTCCTCCTAATTTGTACCATATCCTTAATTCTTGGGCTGTACAGTTGAATATTACATAAAGCAGATTTCATACTTCCTCCGATTACAAAGTTCTCACATTCGTTTTTACTACAACAATGAGACGAGACTACGGGTGGAGCTGGTATAATGGGACATCATGATTTAGGTGTGCCTGGGGAAGCGTGATGCCCAAACACAACCCAGCCAGGACCATCAACAATGGGTGAAGGACTGATGAGCTGTGCCTGCCTAGTCCCCAGATGAGAAGTAGATGTCTATAAATGAACCTGATGTGCTCTCCTCTGTTCTTCTACCAAGACCAATGCCATGGATCCAGAATCTGAAAGGTAATGTTCCATTATGATAGTATATGGGCTTTTTTGTTCATACGGCTTCAAGTTAATTGTTTAATATTTAGTTTGTTGGTAAGTTTAGGATATAATATACCGTATATATACTCGAGTATAAGCCGACCCAAAAATAAGCCGAGGCACCTAATTTTACCACAACAAACTGTGAAAAATGTATTGACTCGAGTATAAGCCTAGGGGCCCGGATTCACGTAGAATGGCGTATCTTTGTGCGAGCGTAACGTATCCTATTTACGTTACGCCTCCGCAACTTTTACAGGCAAGTGCCGTATTCTCAAACGAAAGTTGTGGCGGCGTATCGTAAATAGGCCGGCGTAAGCCCGCCTAATTCAAATGTGGTAGATGTTGGCGTGTGTTATGTTAATTTTATGTGACCCCACGTAAATGACGCTTTTTACGAACGGCGCATGCGCCGTCCGTGAAAGTATCCCAGTGCGCATGCTCCAAATTAACCCGCAAGAAGCCAATGCTTTCGCGAACGAAGCCATATTCGCGAACGACTTACGCAAACAACGTAAAATTTTCAAAATTTGACGCGGGAACGACGTCCATACTTAACATTGGTACGCCTCATGTACGCCTCATATAGCGCATGGGGTAACTTTACGGCGGGAAAAGCCTAACGTAAACGGCGTATCTGTACTGCGTCGGCCGGGCGTATGTTCGTGAATTTGCGTATCTAGCTGATTTACATATTTCTAGGCGTAAATCAGCGTACACGCCCCTAGCGGCCAGCGTAAATATGCATTTAAGATACGATGGCGTAAGAGACTTACGCCGGTCGGATCTAATACAAATCTATGCGTAACTGATTCTAAGAATCAGGCGCATAGATACGACGGCTCGGACTCAGAGTTACGACGGCATATCTGGAGATACGCCGACATAACTCGTTTGAGAATCCGGGCCAGGGTGTCCATCTGCATACCTCACTGTGCCCATGCCTCACTGTGCCCATGCCTAGACTGATGTTTAACATGGGAGTCTATGGAAGGGGACCCTGGCTTTAAAAAATTGGTGCTCCCCAGCCCTAGATCCCCTAAACAACAAACTTTGCACACTTGTAGACGAGAAATGGGGCTACATGTGTGCCAAGTTCCGGGTCCAGGGGACTTATGACAGGCCGGTACCAGGTCCCCAAATTCACTGAAAATATTACTGTTTAACATAGGAGTCTATGGAAGGGGACCCCGGCTTTGAAAAATTGATGCTCCTCAGACCTAGGTCCTCTAAACAACAAACTTTGCACACTTGTAGACGAGAAATGGGGCTACATGTGTGCCAAGTTCCGGGTCCAGGAGACCTACGACCGGCCAGTACTAGGTCCACAAAATCACTGGAAAAATTACCGTTTAACATGGGAGTCTATGGAAGGGGATCCCAGCTTTGAAAAATTGGTGCTCCCCAGCCCAAGGTCTCCTAAACAACAAACTTTGCACACTTGTAGACGAGAAATGGGGCTACATGTGTGCCAAGTTCCGGGTCCAGGAGACCTACGACCGGCCAGTACTAGGTCCCCAAAATCACTGGAAAAATTACTGTTTAACATGGGAGTCTATAGAAGGGGTGCATGGGGTTTGAAAAATCGGTGCTCCCCGGCCATAGGTCCCTCAGACAACAAACTTTGCACACTTGTAGAGGAGGAAATGGGCCTACATGTTTTCCAAGTTCCGAGTCCAGAAGACCTACGACCGGCCAGTACCAGGTCCCCAAATTTACCGGAGAAATTACAGTTTAACATGGGAGTCTATGGAAGGGGTGCCCGGGTTTGAAAAATCGGTGCTCCCCGGCCAACAAACTTTGCACACTTGTAGAGGAAGAGTGGGACTATATGTGTGCCAAGTTTGGGGTACCGGGTCCCCAAAGTCCGGGAGATCAGGCACAAAAAGTTGACTCGAGTATAAGCCGAGGGGCGCATTTTCAGCACAAATAAATGTGCTGAGAAACTCGGCTTATACTAGAGTATATACGGTAACTATTTTGAGTGTTGTGTGTGTATCTATAGACACTCACCGACACTTTATTAGGTACACCTGTTCAATTGCTTGGTAACACAAATTGTTATTCCGCCAATCGCATGACAGAAACTCAGTACATTTAGGTGTGGATTTAGGTCTAGATGTGGTGAAGACGACTTTCTGAAGTTCAAACTGAGCATCACAATGGGGAAGAAAGGGGATTTAAGTGACTTTTAAAGTGGCATGGTTGTTGGTGCCAGACGGGCTGGTCTGAGGATTTCAAAAACTGCTGATCTACTGGGATTTTCACACACAACCATCTCTCGGGTTTACAGAGAATGGTCTGAAAAAGAGAAAATATCCAGTGAGCGGCAGTTGTGTGGACTAAAATGTCTAGTTGATGTCAGAGCAGAATGGGCATCGAGATGATAGAAAGGTAACTAACTCAAATAACTTGTTACACCCAAAGTATGCAGAATACCATCTCTGAATGTACAATACGGCGAACATTGAGGCTGGGTTCACGCTAGAGCAGGGATTTGCAATTATCGGACCTCCAGCTGTTTAGGAACTACAAGTCCCATGAGGCATAGCAAGACTCTGACAGCCACAAGCATGACACCCAGAGGCAGAGGCATGATGGGACATCATGTACGCCGTCGTAAGTCCGAATCTGAGCTGTCGTATCTATGCGCCTGATTCTTAAAATCAGTTACGCATAGATTTCTATTACATCCGATCAGCGTAAGTCTCTTACGCTGTCGGATCGTAACTGCATATTTACGCTGGCCGCTAGGGGTGTGTACGCTGATTTACGCTTAGAAATATGTAAATCAGCTAGATACGCGAATTCACGAAAGTACGCCCGTCAGACGCAGTACAGATACGCCGTTTACGTTAGGCTTTTCCCGGCGTAAAGTTGCCCCTGCTATATGAGGCGCAGCCAATGTTAAGTATGGCCGTCGTTCCCGCAACGAAATTTGAAAAATTTACGTAAGTCGTCCGTGAATGGGGCTGGACGTCATTTACGTACACGTCGAAACCAATACGCACACTGTGATATTCCACGGATGGCGCATGCGCTGTAAGTGCAAAACGTCAATCACGTCGGGTCACAGAACATTAACATAAAACACGCCCCCCTGTTCCACATTTGAATTAGGCGGGCTTACGCCGGCCGATTTACGCTACGCCGCCGCAACTTACGGAGCAAGTGCTTTGAGAATACTGCACTTGCTCGTCTAAGTTGCGGAGGCGTAACGTAAATCAGATACGTTACGCCCGCACAAAGATACGCGATCGGACGTGAATCTGGCCCATATACGTTACACAGGTTCTGGGGCAAATTTAAAGCAGATAAGTGACATTACTGTAATTACCACTTCAGCCACAGAACCTGTGTAATTAACCACTTCAGACCCAGAAGGATTTACCCAATCACCCCCCCCCCCCCCCCTTCCCTCCTGGCCAGGCCATTTTTTGCGATGCGGCACAGCGTCGCTTTAACTGACAATTGCGCGGTTGTGAGATGCTGGACCCAAACAACATTGATGTCATTTTTTCTCCACAAATAGAACTTCCCTTTGGCGGACCGCCGCAAATATCGCCAGATGTCCGCCTGTTCGGCGAACCGCGAACGAGCAAAGTTCGCAGCGAAACGACCGCCGGCCATCTCTAGTGATTGGGCCCAAAAGGCTTGTGTCCAAGAATGTCCTACTGTATGTGGCAAACTTGGTGGCAGTCACAGCCGTCATGTGCAGTGTAGATCCTCACACTTGTGGTCATGTATAAAGCCGCAGATTTCAGCTGTGTACGAGAAACCGCAGGAACAGGACGATAGACGTTGTATGTTCATTTATAGATAAGGTCGGTGGTTTTGTGGTTGCACTTTTTTTATTTATGAAGCTGTCTGTTGGGATGATCATCCAGATCAACAAAATGTAACCACTTCCATACCAGGCACTTACGCACCTTCCTGCCCAAGCCAATTTTCAGCTTTCAGCACTGTCGCACTTTGAACGACAATTGTGCGGTCGTGCTACACTGTACCCAAACCATTTTTTTTATCATTTTGTTCCCACAAATAGAGCTTTCTGTTGGTGGTATTTGATCACCTCTGCGATTTTTTATTTTTTTATTTTTTGCGGAACAACTAAAAAAAGACTGAAAATGAAAAAAAAATAAAGTTTTTATTTTTTCTGTTAATTTTTTTTGTAAATAAGTACGTTTTCTACTTTGATTACGGGCACCGATGAGGTGGCACTGATGGGCACCGATGAGGTGGCACTAATGGGCACCAATGAGGCGGCACTAATGGGCACTCATAGGCGGCACTAATGGGCACTCATAGGCGGCACTGATGGGCACTCATAGGCGACACTGATGGGCACTCATGGGTGGCACTGATTGGTACTTATGGGTGGCACAGATGGGCACTGATAGGTGGGCACTGGGCATGGATGGGCACTGAGAGGTGGCACTGATGGACACTGAGGGGTGGCACTGATGGACACTGAGGAGTGGCACTGATGGCATTGCTGGGCATCACTTGTGCCCATGTTGCCAGTCAGTGTCCATTTGTGGACACTGATTGGCATCTATTTTTATTTTTTTATTTTTTTACTGCCCTTCCCTGGTGGTCCAGTGTGGGCTTCCCTGGGGGTCCAGTGTGGCGATCCGAGGGGGGGCTGCGCTGATAAACAATCAGCGCGAACCCCCCCTGTCAGGAGAGCCGCCGGTCGGCTCTCCTCTACTCGTGTCTGTCAGACGCGAGTGAGGAAGAGCCATCAACGGCTCTTTCTGTTTACATCGTGATCAGCCGTGATTGGACACAGCTGATCACGTGGTAAAGAGCCTCCGCCGGAGGCTCTTTACCGAGATCGGAGCTGCAGGGTGTCAGACTGACACCCCACATCACCTATCGCCGCGCGCCCGTATGAAATCCTACAGGACGTCAATAGACGTCCAGTCAGGATTTCACAACCACTTCCCAGACGTCAATTGTCCATTGACCGGGCGGGAAGTGGTTAATAGACGATGTTTAGTGGGACCTTGACCACACACAGTACAATCCTAGACTACATGTAGAATGAGGTCCAACCCAAGTCTCCTCCTGGTCCATTCATAGCGGTGGGTTAGCATAGTGCACTCATGTAGGTTATGCCTCACATTAAAGAGGAACTGCAGTGTGCTCACATAATTTGCAATAAAAAACATCTTTACCGTTCTGAAGCTTCCCTCCAACCACTTTGCATATTATTTTATATATACTGTGATTCTGTACTTCCCAAATATGCTGCAGAAATCTCCATCCACAGAGTCTGGCTGCATCCATTTTAACTGTGGGCAGCTGAAGCTGCTATCTGTTTACGTCCTGGATTTACACAGACAGGGGCACACCTCCAGCTCTGCAGCTCTCATTGGCCCTCTCATGACTCATCCCCCCTCCTCCCTTCCTGGCAAATTCTCATGAGAGAGAGAGAGAGAGAGAGAGAGAGAGAGAGCTGTGCATGATGTCATAAACTTAGGCTAATGACCAGTAGAGCTGCGCGATTAAAGGTTAAGAATCGAAATTGCGATCTTTTCTGCTAGAAAATGACTTGGAACCCCCAAACATGAGAGATTTTTTTTTTTTTTTTAGCAGAGACCCTAGAGAATAAAATGGTGGTTGTTGCAATATTTTATATCGCACCATATTTGAGCAGCGATTTTTCAAACGCAATTCTTTTTTTTTTTAATCCACTTTAATTTTAACCACTTAAGGACCGCCTCCTGCAGATATACGTCGGCAGAATGGCATGGATGGGCACAAGCACGTACCTGTACATCCTCTTTAAGTGCCCAGCCGTGGGTCACAGGCGCGCGCCCGAGACCCAGTCCGAAGCTCCGTGACCGCGGGACCCGATCGCCACTGGAGTCCCGCAATCGGTCCCCGGAGCTGAAGAACGGGGAGAGGTGTGTGTAAACACGGCTTCCCCGTTCTTCACTGTGGCGCTGTCATTGATTGTGTGTTCCCTAATATAAAGAAACACAATCAATGACGTCACACGTCCAGCCCCACCTCCCCCTACAGTTAGAAACACAGATGAGGTCACACTTAACCCCATTCAGCGCCCCCTTGTGGTTAACTCCTAAACTGCAATTGTCATTTAATGCTCCCAAAAATGTTTAAAAATTGCCAGATGTGTCCGCCATAATGTCGCAGTCACGAAAAAAATCGCTGATCGCCACCATTAGTAGTAAAAAAAAAAATTAATAAAAATGCAATAAAACTATCCCCTATTTTGTAAACACTATAAATTTTGCGCAAACCAATCGATAAACGCTTATTGTGATTTATTTTTTTACCAAAAATATGTAGAAGAATACGTATCGGCCTAAACTGAGGAAAAAAAAAGTTTTTATATATTTTTGGGGGATATTTATTATAGTAAAAAGTAAAAATGATTGCATTTTTTTCAAAATTATTGCCCTATTTTTGTTTATAACGCAAAAAATAAAAACCGCAGAGGTAATCAAATACCACCAAAAGAAAGCTCTATTTGAAGGAAAAAAAGGACGCCAATTTTGTTTGGGAGCCACGTCGCACGACCGCGCAATTGTCAGTTAAAGCGACGCAGTGCCGAATCGCAAAAAGTGCTCTGGTCTTTGACCAGCAATATGGTCCGGGGGTTAAGTGGTTAATTAAAAGAAAAACTAATTAGTAAACTTAGCCCAATATTTTTTTTTTTTTTGTAAAATGTGAAAGAAGATGTTACACAGAGAGAATCGTGATCTTTATTCTAAGCAAAAAAAAAAATCTGATTCTCATGTTAGCCAGAATGGTGCAGCTCTAATGACCAGACAAGCAGGAAGTGGGCTGTATAAGGTATTTACAGGCAGAAAAAAAAAAATGTTTTACTATCCAAAGTTACAACAACAAGGGCAGAAGATTTAATAGATGGAAAGCGGAAAAAATTACCAAAGTTCCGCTTTAATGTGGAACGCAAGTCCTTTTTTTCAAAAAAATGTGAGCAGAAGAGTCGTGCGGAGCCACACACTAAACTCAGAGGCCCGGATTCAGATAGAATGCTCTATCTATCTGCGGGCGTAACGTATCTTAGATACGTTACGCCGCTGTAACTTTGGGCGCAAGTTCCGTATGCAGAAAGAACTTGCGCCCTTAGTTACGGCGGCGTAACGTATGTGTGGTGGCGTAAGCCCGCCTAATTCAAATGGGGATGTTGTGGGCGTGTATTATTTAAATTTAGGATGACCCCGCGTTTTTGACGTTTTTTTTGAACGGCGCATGCGCCGTTTGTGAAACATCCCAGTGTGCATTGCTCCAAAGTACGCCGCAAGGACGTATTGGATTCGACATGAACGTAAATGACGTCCAGCCCTATTGGCGAACGACTTACGCAAACGACGTAACATTTTTAAAACTCGGCGCGGGAACGACGTCCATACTTAACATTAGCTACGCCTCATATAGCAGGGGTAACTATATGCCGAAAAAAGCCTTACGTAAACGATGTAAAAAAATTCGCCGGCGGGATGCACGTTTCTGAATCTGCGTAAATACTGAATTAGCATATTCCTTGCGTAACTATACGGAAGCGCCACCTAGCGGCCAGTGTGAATATGCAGCCTAAGATACGACGGTGTAAGACACTTACACCTGTCGGATCTTAGGCCGGGTACACACGGACAAACATGTATGGTGAAAGCGGTCCGTCGGACCGTTTTCACCATACATGTCTGCCAGAGGGCTTCTGTACGATGGTTGTACACACCATCGTACAGAAGTCCGCGCGTAAACAATACGCGGGGCGTGTCCGCGGTGTCGCCGCGTCGATGACGCGGTGTCGCCGCGACAATGACGCGGCGACGTGGGCGGCCCGCCTTTAAAATGCTTCCACGCATGCGTCGAAGTCATTCGACGCATGCGAGGCACGGCGGGCGGCTGGACATGTACGGTAGGTCTGTACTGACGACCGTACATGTCCGAGCGGGCTGAATTCCAGCGGGCTGTTTTAAAACAAGTCCAGGAATATTTGTCTGCTGGGAAAAGGCCCGGCGGGCAAATGTTTGCTGGAATTCGGCCCGCTCGCGCCCACACACGACCAAACATGTCTGCTGAAACTGGCCTGCGGGCCAGTTTCAGCAGACATGTTTGCTCGTGAGTATGGGGCCTTAGGGAAATCTATGCGTAACTGATTCTCTGAATCAGGCGCATAGATACGACGGCCCGCACTCAGAGATACGACGGCGTATTAGGAGATACGACGGCGTATCAGGAGATACGCCATTGTATCTCCTATCTGAATCTAGCCCAGGGATTGTGGCGTATAGGATCCCTTTAGTGAATGCAAACATACAGAAAGTGCTGCATTACCAGTTTCTCACACTAGGTGTCATGAGAGTAGACCTGTAGAGAGGAAGGAAAGTTTAGTAAAGTTTTGTGTGCTGACATTGTGTCTCCTGGTGTTTTGTTGCAGAGATCACAGAGAAGACGAGACCAGTAAGACCAGTGTGACCATGGTCAGGAAGAAGGGGCTGAAGCGCACCTGTGTGGTGGTCATATTGGGGCTGGCTGTCATCTTCCTCCTGGGGGTCCTTGTAGGTGAGTTCATGGGATACAAAGTATCAGAGGACACAATATGGAAGACCCAGCTGGGACTAAGCCAGGGACCTGACATCAGGGACTGTACATGGGCAGCATTGCTAATGAGCAGATCTGCAGTCCTGAGCTCCCTCCAGGCTCTGGGATCACATTAGATCATGTTTGTAATTCCTCTGTAAATATTATTCATAGTAGTGTAGTGGGTAGCACTCTCGCCTAGTGGTAAAAAGGGTTGCTGGTTCAAATCCCGACCACGACACTACCTGCCTGGAGTTTGCATGTTCTCCCTGTGCCTGCGTGGGTTTCCTCCGGGTACTCCGGTTTCCTTCCACACTCCAAAGACATGCTGATAGGTTAATTGGCTTCTGCCTAAATTGGCCCTAGTATATGAATGTGAGTTAGGGACCTTAGATTGTAAGCTCCTTGAGGGTAGGGACTGATGTGAATGTACAATGTATATGTAAAGCGCTGCGTAAATTGACAGCGCTATATAAGTACCTAAATAATAATAATTATTCCAAATTGTGTCTTATGTTGTTACAACAATATTTACTGCAAATACTGACATTGCAACATTTGTGTTACTTATGTGCAAACAAGTAATTTGTGCTAATTGGAGGGCTCTGAGACCCTAGAGCCGGGATATGCAATTAGCGGACCTCCAGCTGTTGCAAAACTACAAGTCCCATCATGCCTTTGCCTCTGGGTGTCATACTTGTGGCTGTCAGAGTCTTGCTATGCCTCTTGGGACTTGTAGTTCTGCAACAGCTGGAGGTCTGCTACCATGTTTCTCCGAAAATAAGCCCGGGTCTTATATTAATTATGCCAACAAAAGACACAGTAGGGCTTATTTTCGGGGTAGGTCTTACTATGTAATGTTCTGTCTTCTCCCCCCTCCCTGCCTGTCAGGAATCCCCAGTGTGAAATTAGTTAAAATGCTTGTAAAATCCTATAATCCACTCTATTACAGTATTATATAATGTACACTGTGTGTGTTTCTGTAATAAAATTGTGCCAAATACCTTCGTTATAGAGCCGCTCTGTGCTTCTGTTAGCCGCTCTCTTCCCCCGCAATTATATTACAGAAACACACACATTGTACATTATATAATACTGTAATAGAGTGGATTATAGGATTTTACAAGCATTTTTAACTAGGGCTTATTTTCAGGGTAGGGCTTATATTGCAGCCCTCCTGGAAAATAATGCTAGGTCTTATTTTCAGGGTAGGTCTTATTTTTGGGGAAACAGGGTAATTGCATATCCCTGCCCTAGAGAATAAAATGGCGATACTGTGGCTGGTGGGGAAGAGGTTAAACCTCCACCCTAAGGCCTGGTTCATACCTATGCATTTCTTAGTGCGTTTTCAGTTTTTGCAGAAACGCTACAGTCCATTTATCACGGTTTCCTATGGATGTAGTTCACATCTGTGCATTTTATGGAAAAAAACAGGGACTTGTTTTTTGTTGCATTGACTTCAATGGTTTAAAGATGTTTATTGAAAAAATGCACCTGCAACCTGCACAAGTGTGAATCAGGCCTAAATGCACGCTATGGGGTCTATGTAAAAAATGTTGTTGAGCCGATGTGGAAACCGGTCCGTGAGGGTAAAAATTGCTGTACTTTTTGTGTGTGATTCCTTTATCGTCAGCGCCACCTAGTGGCAAGAATACTCTTTTCTGCTTTTGAGGCATTTCTGGAAATAAAATGCCTTGTATCCACTAGGTGGCGATGATGATAGAGGAAACGCACATAATAGAGGGTCAAGAGTGTTTCACCTTGATGTTTTGTATCTAGTATTTGTTGCTAGTAAAATTACCTGACTACACCTGGCAGGTACATTTTCTAGCAACCCTGCCTAAACATCAGGGTGCTACACATATGGGCCCGGATTCAGATACATTTGGTCTCGGCAGGCGTAACGTATCTCAGATACGTTACGCCGCCGTAAATTAGGGCGCAAGTTCCGTATTCAGAAAGAACTTGCGCCCTATGTTACGGCGGCGTAACGTATGTGGTCCGGCGTAAGCCCGCCTAATTCAAATGTGGATGATGTGGGTGTGTTTTATGTAAATTTAGTGTGACCCCACGTATTTGACGTTTTTTACAAACGGAGCATGCGCCGTTCGTGAAAGAATTCCAGTGCGCATTACGCCACAAATCGTCAATGCTTTAGACGTGAACGTAACTTACGTACAGCCCTATTCGCGAACGACTTATGCAAACAACGTAAAAATTTCAAAATTCGACGCGGGAACGAAGTTCATACTTAACATAGGATACCCCTCA
The DNA here is from genome assembly GCF_905171775.1 of Rana temporaria. Lineage (NCBI taxonomy): Eukaryota > Metazoa > Chordata > Amphibia > Anura > Ranidae > Rana > Rana temporaria. The sequence continues at coordinate 40,962,679 of NC_053490.1, forward strand.
TATAGCAGGGGTAACTTTACGCCGGAAAAAGCCTAACGTAAACGACGTAATGCGCCGGGCGGACGTACGTTTCTGAATCGGCGTATCTACCTAATTTGCATATTCCTCGCGTAAATATACGGAAGCGCCACCTAGCGGCCAGCGTAAATATGCAGCCGGCCCCATACAGACGACCGAACATGTCTGCTGAAACTGGTCCGCGGACCTTTTTCGAGCGGGCAAATATTTCTAAATATGTTTAGAAACATGCCCGCTGGAATACTGTCCGTCGGACCGGTTTCATCGTACATGTTTGCTCGTCTGTACGGGGCCTAAGATACGACGGTGTAAGACACTTACACCAGTCGGATCTTAGGGAAATCTATGCGTAGCTGATTCTTTGAATCAGTCGCATAGATCCGACCCCGCAACTCAGAGTTACGATGGAGTATCCGGAGATACGCCGTCGTAACTGGTATCTGAATCTGGGCCATGAGCTTTGTTTAAAATCCATTGTGTGATTCATTGCAGAAAAATTGGACTGCACAATTGCTACACAGTCATATTGTAATTGAATGTTATTAAAAATGTCCTTTCCTTTTTAATCGGCAGCTCCTGTAATTTTCTGTAAAATGCAATTCTGCAACCTGGGGGCGTTCTGTATACAGAATGTTGTACCTTCATTAAATGTAACCATATTGCTACACTTAGAGGCGCCTCTCTTCTCTTTTAAACTCAAAAGTGACATGACACTACTCCTTATATCAAGACATGGCTTGTATATCAATTCAAAATGTATTAAAAGTTTGCTTGTCTTTCAAAACGCTCTCAAACCAAGTTAATTTCGAACCAAGGTTTTGCTGTACTCGTATAGCACTGTTACTCTCTCTGCTTCAAGTATTAATATCTGAGAAGACGGAGTGAAGGAACTTGCTATTATGTATTCTTAATGAATGGTGGATATTGGCTGTACACTGATTGGAATGGATGGATCCAAACAAGAGTCTGTGTGTGTTATTAAAGCTAACCTTCAGTCCAGGGCTCAAGTCCTGTGGGAACACGTGGGAACGGAGTTCCTGCACTTTTTTCACAGCAGGAACTCAGTTCCCTTTGCAGGACTAGAGCAGCCGAGCCGCCCGAGCCAATCCTTCACTAAGCGGCGATGCCCAGCTCGAGTCACTGTCAGGGGCAGGTGAACCTTAGTAATCCTTTATGTTACTGGCCGCTTCCTGTATATGGATTCATCGGGTAGTGTGCGGGTATTCCGTCACTTCCTCGATGCCGCAATGTCTCCTGGGAGCTTTTGTCATTGTTCCCAGGAGACATTGCGGAGGTCTGCCGCGAGTTATCGCGGGATTTAGAAAGAACTTCTTTCTAAAGCGGCCAGTACCGTGGCCACCCCAGCATTCATAGCGCTTTGCCTCCGCAGCTGGAAAACTAGCTCAGCTCCACCCACCTATGCTAACTTCAGACAAAGAAAGCGTGGCTCAGAGGGAGGGGAACGAGCGGAGCACTTCTGAGAAGAGTTGCCTGACTGAGCCTGTCTTGCTGTGAGTGTGAGTAACTGCGCTGCACCTGACCTGACCCTTGGCCTCACCCTGTAAGTAATTTGCTGTGCCCATCAAATGCTGCCGATATGCCCATCAAATGCAGCCACTGTGCCCATCAGAAAGTGCCACTGTGACACCCCCCCCCCCTCCCCCGCCTGCCGTCTGCTCCAAAACTTACCCTGTCTTGTGGTCAAATCTGTTATTTGCACATTAGTGATTGTATTTATTGAAAATGTAAAAAGTACACAATCAATTTATCTTGCATATTTTGCATCTGTAGTTACAGATTTTCTGCTACCTCATTTTCTGTTCAAAATGTTTATATTGTTCAGTTCATATTTATATCCCAAGTTTTTTGTTGCACTATTTGATTTACATGCACTTGACACAGAATTGTCAATAAATAAAACATTTATTTTGACTTGTCAAAGCCGTTGCCCAAGTTGTTGTCAAAGCAAAGTGGTGGGGCTTAAAGATGGAGAGGTGGAGTTGTTGCCATAGAAGCATTTGTAAAGGGGAGGGGTTAGATGACCTCGCCCATGTGGGGGCGCAATAAATATTTCTGCACCCAGGCGCCTGTGGCCGTAGGATTGGCCCTGGCAAGACCCACACTCCACCACTGTCCATTATGTACTTCTGCCTATGCACCCACTGCACCCATGGCATACGTATTCAGTGGTTGGCCATGTTGGGGGTGTAGTGTTCTATAATAGAATTTTATTAATATGTCCAGTGGTTGGCCATGTTGGGGGTATATTGTTCTATAATATAATTTTATTAATATGTCCTGTGGTTGGCCATGTTGGGGGGTGTATTGTTCTATGTATAGAGTGTAATATTGTATTATCATGTCCAGTAGTTGGTTGTGTTGGAGATGTAGTGGGCTATGTATTGAGTGTAATAAAATTGTATTATGTCCAGTGGTTATTCATGTTGGAGGTGTAATTCCTGTCCCACTTCCTCCTTCCAAGTCCTCGGCCGCCTAGGCGACTCCTGCGCTCGCCCTAGGCGGCTCCTCCCTGCCAGCGATCTTCTGGGACACAACACTTGGTCACGTCTCTAGGCCAGTGACTGGGAACCATAACACCCCAGATGTTTTGGAACTACATTTCCCATGATTCCAAGACCTCTGGGGTGCCAAGGTTCATCATCACTGCTCTAAACCCATTCTGGTTTTCAGTTCTCTTAATGGCAAGCTTGGGCCAGACTCTTGGCCAGATTTGATTGCTCTGTAGTTTTATTGGAAAAAAATGCACACCCAGCATGTAAGCGGCGAGGATCTTGTTATCGTGAATGATTCCTCTTGTTATGAGAAAAGCAAAATCTCTTGCAGGGTACGAATGTAAGCTCATAATTATTGTTTAGCTAATGAGCTTCAAAATGAACTTTACTTGGCACATAAACCGCAGCCGTCTCATGCGTCTCTTGGTTATAATAGAGAATCACATCAAAGCTACAATACACAAAGTTGAGAAAAACATTGACATATGAATATTTTGGAAACTGTTGTTTAGGTGACAAGGTAAACGGTTGCTTTAAAAGGTCAATCCACCCACGAGTGATATTTCGGTTAGACCCGGGCATGATAAATCGCCGTAATTCTCTATCTGTTGAGGGCTTCAGAAGTGAGATCTTTGTTCTTGGCGCGGTTCCCAGCCACCTTGGTGTTTTTGTATGTTTTGCCAACCTTGTAATGTTTCAGTTATTTTTACATTCTTCATAATATAAATTAAAATCTAAAGCCGAATTGTTTTAGCTTTGCGCTCCGAGGTGGGTGCCGGCACTAATGCCGCGTACACACGATCATTTTCGGCATGAAAAAAACGTTGTTTTTCAAAAACGGCATTTAAAATGATCGTGTGTGGGTTACACATAATTGTTCAGGTTCTGAAAAAGGACAAATAAAAAATCGAACATGCTGCATTTTTTAACAACGTTTTAAACGATGTTGTTTCTCGGGTTGTAAAAAATGATCGTGTGTGGGCTAAAACTACGTAAAAAACGCATGCTCAGAAGCAAGTTATGAGACGGGAGCGCTCGTTCTGGTAAAACTACCGTTCATAATGGAGTAAGCACATTCATCACGCTGTAACAGACAGAAAAGCGCAAATCGTCTTTTACTAACAAGGAATCAGCTAAAGCAGCCCAAAGGCGAATAGAACTTCCCCTTCAGAGTGTCGTTGTACGTGTTGTACGTCACTGCGCTTTGCTAGTGCATTTTTTTCAGTCAGCCCCCGGAGGTGTCCGCAGCAGCGGCAGCTTATCCTACACAATAATAATAATAATTTTCAGGGCAAAAAAGTGCGCGGTATACGACGATAAATACGGTATTCAAAGCTTCACTTTTTCCACATTTTGTTATGTTACAGCCTTATTCCAAAATGGATTAAATTCATTACTTTCTACAAACAATAAGCCATAATGATAATGTGAAAAAATTTTGTTTGAAATCTTTACAAAATTATTACATTAATCAGATGTTCATAAGTATTCATAGCCTTTGCTCAATACATTGTTGACACACCTTTGGCACCAATTACAGCCTCAAGTCTTTTTGAGTATGATGCTACAAGGTTGGCACACCTATTTTTGGGCAGTTTCTCCCATTCTTCTTTGCAGGACCTCTCAAGCTTCATCAGGTTGGATGGGGAACGTCGGTGCTCAGCCATTTTCAGATCTCTCCAGAGATGTTAAATCAGGTTTAAGTCTGGGCTCTGGCTGGGCCAGTCAAGGACATTCACAGAGTTGTCCCGTAGCCACTCCTTTGTTATCTTGGCTGTGTGCTTAGGGTCGTTGTCCTGTTGGGTGATAAACCTTTGCTCCAGTCTGAGGTCCAGAGCGCTCTGGAACAGGTTTTCATTAAGGATGTCTCTGTACATGTTTCCCTTGATCCTAACTAGTCTCCCAGTTCCTACCGCTGAATAACATCCCCACAGCATGATGCTGCCACCATCATGCTTCACTGTAGGGATGGTATTGGCCAGGTGATTAGTGGTGCCTGTTTTCCTCCAGACATGACACTTGCCATTCAGGCCAAAGAGTTCAATCTTTATTTCATCTATGTGAACCCAGAAGGGTGTATTTCCTCAGTGGGACTTTGAATTGGAAAGACTAGGTGACTAAGTGACGAAGTATAAGTCACAGAGTATTTGAAAAAATATAATTTATTGAAAGAAGGCTAAATAATTAATATATGAAAGGATAATCTCCAGGGGCGGACTGACCATTCGGTCAGTCGGGCACTGCCCGAGGGCCCCGTGGTGGGAGGGTCTGGGCCGGCTCAGTCAGCCCCCGGAGGTGTCCGCAGCAGCGGCAGCTTATCCTACACAATAAAAAAAACTGAGTCTGTACCCCCGAGAAAGCAGTGCCTTGAATCCTGCTAGCTAGGCTGATGTGGCTGTTGTATGAGAGGCTCGGGAGGTATGAGCTGGCCAGGATGGATGGCTCATCAGAGCCGTGAGCCATGCGGGGATGTACAGTGACAGGCGCTCCGGCCACCTCTCCCCCTGTGGAATTCAGCTGAGGGGGCGGGGCCATAAGTCACTGCCGCAGAGGACTGTCTGTGAAGGAGCTGCTGGACTCGGAGGCAGAGTGAATTGCACAGACACAGGAATGGCATCCACACTGACCTGCCTTGTGTGCAGAAGCAGGTCAGTGTCATAATGAAAGCACTGTGACTGCAGTTACTGTGTCTCATCTGTGTTATAAGAGCCAAGCTGATTGTTACTTTACCTTCTTGCCCTGTGCTGTGACAGTGTGCTTATTTACCAGGTAGCAGGTCAGGTCAGGTGCCATTCACTAGTGCACATGATGAGCCATCTATCCCGGCCAGCTCATACCTCCCGAGCCTCTCATACAACAGCCACATCATCCTAGCTAGCAGGATTTAATGGTTTAAGGCACTGCTTTCTCGGGGGTACAGACTCAGTTTTTTTTATTGTGTATTGCTGTGGACACCACCAGGGGCGGACTGAGCCGGCCCAGGCCCTTCCACCACGGGGGCCCTCAGGAAGTGCCCGACTGACCGAACGGTCAGTCCGCCCCGCCACAGCAGTGGTCTGACAGTTAGCATAATGTTTGGGGAGATATTTGTCCCCATTTGGCAAAACAATATTTCGAGAGGTGTTCATAAAACTACAGTGTCTACATTCACCACAGGTGAATGTCCCTGGGTATTTACAAGAGCAGCTTTTTCCAGATTTTTTTTACTCGCTGGACACAAGGTGGTCCCGAAGAGATCTTGCCCTATTAAAGGTAAAGGACAGATCCTTTGTTACATAGGGACCAATTACTGGGTCCATAGTGAGGATATACCAATATCTCTTGACAATTTGTTTGATGGCTGCATGTTGATTGGAAAATTTAGCGATGATCGATATAGGGTTCCTTTTGGCTATCTTAGATGCTGGATTATAGAGCCTTGTCGTTTTCAAGTTTTTTTGAGTGCCTCTTTTATAGGCTTTTTTCAAAATGCTTTTAGAGTAGCCCCGTCTGGATAGTCTTTCACGTAGTAGGTCAGCTTCTTTCTTAAATGTATTGTCTTCCGTACAATTCTTTCATATCCTATGATACTGACTGTACGGGATGGAAGCTATAAGGTTTTTCGGGTGAAAACTGCTGGCGTGTAAGATAGTATTGCCAGCAGTTTGCTTCCTATACAGACTACTACTTAGGCGGCCCATAACATCTTTGATTGATTGATTTTTGAGCTTAATTAGGCGCCAAATGCCCACTGTGAAGTGAGCGTCTAAGCGCCACTGGTTAGATGTAACTTTGAATCAATCCGTGGTGAGGAAGAGAGAGAAAAGAGAAGAGAGGGCGGTGAAAGGAAAGGGTATCCAGCCCTTAGGGGAGCAAGAGGAAAGAGCCGTGAAGTGTATGAGAAAAAAATATAAAAGAAAAAAGGAACAGTGGGGATACTAGAGGATGGGGTAGAAGACATCATAGTTATTAGAGAGGCAGGTGGCCCCTTCAATGAGGGGGCGGACTGTAAGAGGGAAAAGAATATACATTTATCCATAGGCCTGGACGAACAGCTCCGTCTTTAGTTTTTTTCTGAAGAGGAGCAGGTTAGGTGTCATCTTAAGTTCCAAGGAGAGGGCATTCCACAGCATGGCACCCCTACTCTGGAGTCGTTTGCCTCCCATGGAAGAAAGTTTAGATGGAATAACTGTGGCTAAATGTTGGGTCTTGGATCTTAATAGGCGCGAGGGTTCATAGTGCACCGCCAAGCTGTGTAAGTACTTGGGACCCTGTCCCCAGTATGCACGAAAGAAGATACAGAGCGTTTTAAAGATCACTCTCTGCTCGATAGGGAGCCAATGAAGTGATCTCCTGGCCAGGCTAATATGGTCTCGTCTCGCTAGACCGAGTACAAAGCGAGCAGTGTGGTTCTGAACCACCTGGAGCTTATGGGCCCATTTCTGCGGGGCACCCAATAGGAATACGTTTGCCCCGTCTAACCGGGAATGGATAAAAGCCTGGGCAAGTAGTGACCTGTTATTTTGCGTGAATAGATGTTTTACTTTTCTGAGGAGCCTTAGATGGTAATTGGCATTCCGCAGGATGTTTCTAAAGTGGGGCACAAACGAGAGGGTGTCATCAATTATGACTCCTAGGTTTTTTACCTGCTTGGCTGGAATGGGTGTGGGTCCGAAAGACAGAGGCCAAGCAGCCAGCAATAGGGGGCTAGTAGGACCAATTAATAGAACTTCAGTTTTAGCTGCGTTCAGTCCAAGCCTATTGCCAGCCATCCAGTCCTGTATTTCTACCAGGCATTTCGCCAACTGAACTGGCTGCTGAGGTCCTCTTGCTGAATCAACCAGAATTTGTGTGTCATCGGCATAAAGCTGGCACTCCAAGTTATTGTTCTGGATGATGTCAGCAAGAGGACGAACATAGCAGTTAAAGAGGAGTGGCGATAGAGCACTCCCCTGTGGAACTCCGCATGTCAAAGGTCTTGGGGTAGACCGGTGTGTTCCCATCTTGACACATTGTGTTCTCTCATGGAGAAACGAGCGTATCCAGCTCAGGACCACCCCGTTAAGACCAAAAAGATTTTTTAATCTGTCCAACAGTATATCATAGTCGACAGTGTCGAATGCTGCGGAGAGGTCTAGCAAAATCAGGGCTGCCGACCCCCCTGCGTCACGGATTGTCAATAGTCTTTCTCGCATGGCCAGCACAGATATCTCGGTTCCTCTTCCCGGACGAAACCCTGACTGGGTGTCATGGAAGAGGTTACCCCCCTCAAAATGGTTTTGTAGCTGTCTGAAGACTACTTGCTCTAGGATTTTTGCCAGGAAGGGGATGGCGGAGATGGGCCTGAAATTGAGCGGGTCATTTATGTCTAGGCCCATCTTTTTCAGAAGGGGTGTTACTATGGCATGCTTCATTTTTCCTGGGACGATGCCTAATTGCAGAGAAAGGTTAATAACTTTGCAAATGTCCAGGGCCAATGTTTTTGCATTGGCCTTCATGAGCCACCCGGGACAGATATCATCCGGATATGATGAAGCTTTTAAGTCTCTCATAATTTTCAGTATCTCCCCAGGGGTAGTATCTGTAAATTGCATAAGACCTGAATGGAAGCCAGATGATATTGGTTGGTCTAAGGGTCGCACAGCCTGGTTGGTAGATGTCCGGATTTTCTGTATTTTGGCTTCAAATGACAGAAGAAGGCTGGAGCACATTTTATCTGAAGATGGTATGGAAGAAAAGTATTTTTTGTTGTTAAAGAGGCTGGATGTGATTTTGAATAGTTCAGCCTCTTTATTAATTGCTTGGGCTATTTGGGCATTATAATAGCTTCTTTTTTGGAATTTTACGTGCTTGCTATACACTCTGCACTGGTTCCTGTAGGCCAATTTGTCCTGCGGGTGGTTAGTTCTGATCCATTTGCGTTCAAGCTGACGTCTTTTGGATTTTAACTCTCCCAGTGAGGATGAATACCAAGGGCATGATTTAGATTTCCTAGGCCTATTGTATGACGTAGTTACGTCAAGAAAATTGATGGAAGACTCGTTCCAATTCATAGTAAACCTCAAATTGAAGTCATTTTGATTTAGTTGAATGAGAAAATGGTCCAGCTGTTCATGGGGACCCTACCATATCAGCAGGACATCGTCAATATAACGGTACCAAATTTTGTTATATTGCATAAATGGAGCAAGATCGCTGGATTGCCCAATCATGCTCTCCCACTCCCCCAGGTACAGATTGGCGTACGATGGGTAACAGGATGTCCCCATCGCCACACCCTGTACCTGGAGGTAGTGGGAGCCATTGAACATAAAGTGGTTGTGGTGTAAAATAAACTCTAATGCATTCAGGAGGAAATCGCTAGTCTTCTGCTCAAAGTGGCTGTTCTGGGACAGAATATGATGGATACAGCTCTGCCCCTTATTGTGGGGGATGAAGCTGTATAATGTCTCAACGTTGATAGCCACCAGTAGGGATGAGCCGAACATACCCGGGTTCGGTTCGCACCAGAACGTTTGAACAGACCGCGGGTTCGCACAAACATTTAGAACCCCATTGAAGTCTATGGGACTCGAACGTTCGAATTCAAAAACGCTCATTTTAAAGACCAATATTCAATTTAATGTTGGAAAACGTCTTTCAGAACCCGGGTCTTGCCCCAGGGAACATGTATCAATGGAAATTTTTTTTTTTTTAAAACGGCCGTTTTTTCCGGAGCAGTGATTTTAATGATGCTTAAAGTGACAAAAAAAAAATGAAAAATTCCTTTAAATATCACACCTGCTGTGTGTCTATAGTAGTGGCACGTGTTTAGAAATGTTCCTGCACAACATTAAATTATTATAAGAACAAAGTAATTTAATACTGCTTGCGCACGTGCTGTGTGGCAACAATATCTCGATTATTTTAGGGGTGGTGGGGGGGCCATTATTTTTTTGTGAAAGCAAAATTGTAGAAAAAAGGGCACCCCTCAAACATACTGTAATTGGAGCGCAACAAAGAGCCACGTGCAAAGTATTGCATCAAAAATTGTTATTAGGCGCCCCTGTTACACAGGGGCACAAAAATGTGTCCTTAGGCACAACACAACACTGCAACCCCTCCCAATAACTGTAATTGGAGCGCAACAAGGAGGCACGTGCAAAGTATTGCATCAAAAATTGTTATTAGACGCCCCTGTTACACAGGGGCACAAAAAGTGTGCCTTAGGCCATGTGCAAAGTATTGCATCAAAAATTGTTATTAGATGCCCCTGTTACACAGGGGCACAACAATTTGTCCGTAGGCACAACACAACACTGCAACCCCTCCCAAAATCTGTAATTGGAGCGCAACAAGGAGCCACGTGCAAAGTATTGCATCAAAAATTGTTATTAGACGCCCCTGTTACACAGGGGCACAAAAATTTGTCCGTAGGCACAACACAACACTGCAACCCCTCCCAATATCTTTAATTGGAGTGCAACAAGGAGCCATGTGCAAAGTATTGCATCGAAAATTGTTATTAGGCGCCCCTGTTAGGGGCAGTAAGATCGACTGTGTTCAGGTGCTATGTAACAAAACAGATGCAGTGACACCAACTGCGTTCAGGTGTTAGTAAACTGCACACGCGCAGTAAGAGCGACTGCGTTCAGGTGCTATGTAACAAAATAGACGCAGTGACACCAACTGCGTTCAGGTGGTATTAAACAGCACCCGCTCAGTAAGAGCGACTGCGTTCAATTGCTATGTAATAGCACACACGCAGTGACACCAACTGCGTTTAGGTGGTATTAAACAGCACCCGCGCAGTAAGAGCGACTGCGTTCAAGTGCTATGTAACAGCACACACGCAGTGACACCAACTGCGTTTAGTTGCTATTAAACAGCACACGCGCAGTAAGAGCGACTGCGTTTCTGTGCAATTCAATAGCCCACTTGCATTAACAGCGACTGCGTTTCTGTGCAAATAAATTGCACACATGCAGTAACAGGTAATGCGTGTATGTGCAATTAACTAGCACACGTTGAATAACATGGAGTACTATGTTTAAGCTAATCCCTAATGCAGGCAATACAACACGTTAGAGCACTGCATGAAGAACAATCTCCTGCCTGACAGATACTAATAGCAGATCTAGCTGAGCTATACAGTTTATAAATTTATTGACAACTCCTAGGGATGTGAATATATTCTCTACAAACTGTAGATTTAACTATACTGACTAGCCTTCCTGCTCTATCTATCTATCTATCTATCTATCTATCTGGTAGAAAAGACACTGTGTCTCTATCTATCTCTCTCTCTAACTCTCTGACTGCTTCTCTCTTTCACAAAGCCGGAACACACTACACGAGGCCGCCTTGCAGGTTGCCTTTTATAGTGTGGGGCGTGTACTAAACCCCCCTGAGCCATAATTGGCCAAAGCCAGCCTGGCTTTGGCCATTTATGGCTCTTCGTTTTTTGCGCACTGTGATTGGCCAAGCATGCGGGACATACAGCATGCTTGGCCAATCATCAGCTCAACGCCGCAGTGAATTATGGGACGTTTTGCGTCACTCGAATTTGGCGCGAACGACCCGTTTTGTTCGAGTTTCGACGAACGGTCGAACGACCGATGTTCGAGTCAAACATACATTCGTATCGAACGCAAAGCTCATCCCTAGCCACCAGGTTCGACGTCAGGGCAATGCAGAGCCCATGCAGTATCTGTAGGAGATGAAGAGTGTCTCGAATGTAACTAGGTATTTCCAAAACCTAAGGACGTAGATGAGCATCTACAAAGGTGCTCAGATTTTCTGTGAGACATCCATTTCCAAACACTATAGGTCTCCCTGTTGGATTCTGCATACATTTGTGCAATTTGGGCAGTGAGTAAAAGGTGGGAATTCTTGGTAACCTAGTCCTAATAAAGTCCCACTCAGATTTGTTCAAGATGTTTTGTGTATAAGCTTTGTCAACCATAGAGTAAAATTCTTGGTTGAAACCAGAGGTTTTGCTTACATTGATTTTTTGGTACCATGCATCGTTGGATAAGATTTTTTTCACACATCTCAATGTAAAAAGAATTATCCATAATCACGATATTGCCCCCCTTGTCGGAGGGCTTAATCGTGATATTTGGATTTTCTCTTAGTTTTTTGAGAGCTTGTCTTTCTGGCTCCAAAAGGTTGTCACTCCCACAATCTGATCTTTAAGTTTTTACATATATCTCCTCCCACTAGTTTAACAAAGGCCAGAACATTAGAATTGTTGTTTAATGGCGGAAATTTGTCCGATTTATTTTTGAACCTAGGAGGTGGAGGAAGCTCCGTTTGATCAAAATGACCCAGTAGTGTATCTAGGTCGATCTGGTCAATGAGGTCTGGAGTCTCATTTTCTTCTAGAAGGCTAAATAAAGCATCTAGTGCTTTCAGTTCCAGTGATTCAAATTTGGGCTGAGAGGGAGGTTCCTTAGAGTACATTTGCTTGAGAATTTGTTTCCGTGCAAAAAGTTGTAAATCTTTAATTGCATCAAATTTGTTAAAGTCCTGATTGGGATAGAAGCTAAGTCCCGTAGCAAGTACTGCATGTTCTAAATCAGATAGTATGTGGGAAGACAGATTTATTACATTGAGAACCGAAACAGCCCAATGGTTATCGGAAACAAATCCATGTACTCTGCTTACCCCATCCTGAGTTCATGAGGATTCCATGTTGGGATTTTCTTGACTTGGGCCTGCTTCCTGCATCCCATTCACAATGGATGTTTTGCCATCTGTTGACATTAGTCTGGGGAAAAAGGAATTCACATCCTGATTAGAGGACATTCCCCCCTGATTGATATTTTGAATGGAATTCCCTTGTGTGGCTTGGGCATTACCTTGTTTGAAATTAGAACTTTGTGGTTCCATAATATGTTTTTTATTTAGGTTCTCATTGGAGCCATCGCTATCATTGGATCTCCTCTTGGTTTTCCCAGATCACTTTGTCCTCTTCCGACCCCGAGAGGAGACGGGGGAGGCAGAGGAGGCATCTGAGAGAACCTGGTCTTTATTGTAAGATCTAGTTTTAAATTGTGGGTTCACTCTGCTCTGCAAGTTTTTCCAATTGTAGGCTTTATGTTCAGCAAAGGCACCTTGATCTCTTAAAAGTTTATTTTACTGTTTTTATCAAAATATCCTTATTGAATTGTTTGAGGTGTTCATTTAATTCTTCATCTAATTTTTTAAAAGAGTCCATGGCTGCTATAAGATTTCACTTGCACGAACAAAGGTTCGAGTTCCCTGTCTATATTTTGGATGGTCCTCTGATATTCTTCTATTAAAAGGGACATCATCCCTGCAGAACATTTAAATAGATTGGCTTCCCATGCTTCTTTAAACCATGGATCGATGTTGTCCATGGTGGGAAAAATTTGGACTCTAAGTCCATAAGGATTGATCTTATTTTTTAAGTAATGCTCAAAGGAGTGTATATGCCAATGATTAAGTGATTTATTTTCCAGTAGTTTCCTTAGAGAGTAAAATATAGACAAAAGTTCCGTATCTTCGTGCTCTTTTTGGCTAAAATTCTTATAAAAGCCTGACATGGGGTTGTCCCAATTGCTTCCCACATAATTGGTCATCCTGGATGTGTTTGGAGATATAGCCGTTTAAAAATATATAATGAATATATAATATATATATATATATATATATATATATTTTTTTTTTTTTAAATATATAAACCTTACATAGGTGGACACCAAAAGGAGGAAGTGGGTATTTTCTACCCTGAAAGCGAAAAACAGGAGGTGTCCTAAAATGTAAGGGGGTATAAACCTTAGTCAGACCACATCTCTGAATACAGAATATCTATGTGAACCCGGAAGGGTGTATTTCCTCAGTGGGACTTTGAATTGGAAAGACTAGGTAACTAAGTGACGAAGTATAAGTCAGAGTATTTGAAAAAATATATTATTGAAAGAAGGCTAGATAATTAATATACAGCATGAAAGGCTAATCTCATCATCCGAGACACATCCAAGGGAGTGAGGGAAGCAACATGAGATACAACATCGGCAACAAAGAATTGTAATGAACAGATAGCAAGCATAAATAACAGCGATAATGCAGAACCCAATGCTGTCTATAGAGTAAGACAGGGAACCCAACGTTTCGAGGCTTCTTTTCTTTATGGGACCTCTTCTTCAGGGGAGGGGTATTGCAGTTTATGCTGATAGCAGTATCTGTAATCTTTATTCCATCTGACCAGAGAACTTAGTTTCTCATGGTCAGAGTCCTTCAGGTGCCTTTTGGCAAACTCCCGGCGGCCTGTCATGTGCCTTTTACTGAGGAGTGTCTTCCGTCTGGCCACTCTTCCATTTAGGCCTGATTGGTGGAGTGATGCAGAGATGGTGGTTCTCCTCTCTCCACAGAGAAACACTGGGGCTCTGTCAGAGAGTCCATCGGGTTCTTGGTCACCTCCCTGACTAAGGCCCTTCTCCCCCGATTTATCAGCTTGGCCGAGCAGCCCGCTCTAGGAAGAGTGCTGGTGGTTCCAAACTTCTTCCATTTACGGATGATGGAGGTCACTGTACTCATTGGGACTTTTCTGTACCCTTCCCCAGATCTGTGTCTCTATACCATCCTGTCTCTGAGGCCTACAGACTATTCATTGGACTTAGTTACTTGGTTTGTGCTTTGACGTGCACTGTTAGCTGTGGGACCTTTTATATAAAAAGATGTGTGCCTTTCCCAATCATGTCCAATCAACTGAATTTGCCACAGGTGGACATTAAGTTGTAGAAACATCTCAAGGATGATCAATAAAAACAGGATGCACCTGAGCTCAATTTTGAGTGTCATGGCAAAGGCTGTGAATACTTATGTACATTTAATTTTTTATTTTTTTTAATACATTTTCAAAGATTTTTAACAAACTTCTTTCATGTTGCCATTTTGGGGTATTGTTTGTAGAATTTTGAGGAAAATAATGAATTTAATAAATTGTGGAATAAGGCTGTAACATAACAAAATGTGGAAAAAATGAACCGCTGTGAAAACTTTCTGTGGGGCGATTCACCCCATCTAATCTCTAATGGGGACATAGATGGTAATAAGAACCTGGCAGGTGTTCTAATTCATCTCTAATCCATCTCCACTCTATCCAAAACTAAAAAAATAAATGTTTTGCCTTACGTTTTGTAGCTTGACCAAGCTACTGCTTAGATCTAATGCCGCATACACACCATCAAAACGTTGTTTTATGTCTTCTGAAAAACGACCCAAAAAAATTTAAGCATGCTTCAATTTTATGTGTCGTTTTTAAAAACGTCATTTTTTACTTCACAGAAATTGACCGTGTGTAGCAAAAAACGTTGTTTAAAACAACGTTTTTACACCCGCGCATGCCCAGAAGCTAGTTATGAAGCGAGCTTCAATGGAAAAATGTGGTGAACGTAACCTCGCTTTGCTAGAACATTGTGAGAAAAAAACGATGGTGTGTAGGCAACTTCGTCTTTGAAAATTGAAGTTTCAAAAACGTTGTTTTTTACTTCACAGAAAATGTCGTTTTTTATCATCACATAAAGTGATGGTGTGTATGCGGCATGAGTGTATATTCAAAAAGGTAGCACTGACACCCTGGCCCATTTACCATGGAAAGGCAAATGTTGTCTAAGGACAGGATAACAGTTATATGAAAATTGTGAAGCGCCCTGTCCTAGTTACATAATCCCATACTATCAATGGCTAAATATGTGAATTGTTGCCACACATAACGCCGTAGTAACATTTCTACCCCTAATGTTTTGACAACAGATGGCACTGAAAGCCCCACCCTGTGCAGGGATGGTTGTTCTAGTTTGATGTAGATGGTATCTTTCACACCTGTTGTGAACAAATGTTCCTTCCTGTCAAATGTGCATCTCGCTGTCCTTAAGGGACAAGTTCACTTTTACAGAAAATCTGTAAGGTGAACTTGCACTGGACCCCCCGCTATACAGGAGTTCTGAGATTCCCCGCTATAAGGCACTGGGACGTCACTTTACAAGTCCAGGGAATTGAAATCCTCCTGGTTTTCTCTCCTCTCCTTCAGCGCTGACAGGACAGGCTAGGCAGATTCTAGTGGTCAGTCCCGTCCATGTGACGGTGCTGACCTATAAGAATACCTCCTATCCATAAATGCTGAGAGATACACATAGGAGTTTAAGACACAGGGGATTTCGAATGCCCGGACCGGTGAAGTGGCGACACTGTGTCTAACAGCAGAGGATCAAAGGGAGCAAGTGTAAGTTCACCTTAGAGATTTTAGTAAAGGTGAACTTGCACTTTAAATGTCCCCTTTGTCTAAAGGTGTAGGAAAACTGTTGAGTCTTGGCCTGTAGAATTTGTCCTCCTACTGTATACTGGGTCATTCTTTTGTTGTGAGGTGCTTTGTCTCCCCAACATATTCCTCACTACACTACACCTTAATGTACCGAGTTTCTTTACTTGTGTTTGGGTGTTTAGGATGTACCAGCTTATGGTTTTGTATTGCCGGGCTTGAAAGACAAAGCCCAGTTGAATGTGAACTACTACTAGATCCATCATGACCTAGGCAACTGAGGCTCTTCAACGATTGATCCCATTTTTTTTTTTTAAGTATATAAGCCATCCTATACACTGCTTAAAAAATTTAAAGGAACACTTTAAAAACATATCAGATCTCAACGGGCAAAAATCTCATGCTGGATATCTATATTGATATGGACTGGATAATGTGTTAGGAATGATGGCAAATGATGGCACATCATTTCATGGAAATGAAAAGTATCCACCTACAGAGGGCTGAATTCAAATACACCCCGAAAAAATCAAAGTGAAAAAATTATGCAGCAAGCTAGTCCATTTTGCTGAAATTTCATTGCAATAACTCAAAATGGTCTTTGTATGGCCCCCAAGTGCTTGTATGCATGCCTGACAACATCAGGGCATGCTCCTAATGAGCCAACGGATGGTGTCCTGGGGCATTTCCTCCCAGATATGGAATAGAGCATCACTGAGCTCCTGAACAGACTGAGGTGCAACCTGGCGGCACCAGATGGACCAAAACATAATGTCCCAGAGGTGTTCTTTTGGATTTAGGTCAGGTGAGCGTGGGGGCCATTCAATGGTATCAATTTCTTCATTCTCCAGGAGCTGGCTGCATGTTCTCGCCACATGAGGCCGGGCATTGTCATACACCAGGAGGAACCCAGGACCCACTGCACCAGCGTAGGGTCAGACAATGGGTCCAGGGATTTCATCCCGATAGCTAATGGCAGTCAGGGTGTCATTGTGTAGCCTATAGAGGTCTGTGCATCCCTCCATGGATATGCCTCCCAGACCATCACTGACCCACCACCAAACCGGTCATGCTGAACGATGTTACAGGCAGCATAAAGTTCTCTGCGGCTTCTTCAGACCCTTTCACGTCTGTCACATATGCTCAGGGTGAACCTGCTCTCATCTGGGAAAAGCATGGGGCACCACTGGCGGACCTGCCAATTCTGGTGTTCAATGGAAAATGCCAATTGAGCTCCACAGTGTCCGGCATTTAGCACAGAGCACACTAGGGAACGTCGGGCCCTCAGGCCACCCCCATGCAGTGGCGTAGCGTGGGGGGTGCGAGGGGGGCCTAGGCCCCCCCGGGAAAACATTTGGGGGGGGCGCAATCCCGCACCATGTGTCACCCTCGCTCCATACTCCAAAATTCTATTTTGTGTGACCCTGCGCTCCGACCGCCATGTTAAGACTTCAATCGCGTGGTGGAGCGGGACTGTCCTTTGCTGTGGCTGCTGTCTTCTCCTCCTCTCCGGCCGGGTCACCAATCATGTCCCTGTGGCATGGGGGAGGGCAGGCAGAAGGGAAGGGACTCGGGAAGTGCGAAAAGTCCACAAGTTAGGGGGGCGCAAATTAGTTGCCTTGCCCCGGGCGCTGACAACAAACACTATGCCACTGCCCCCATGAAGTCTGTTTCTGATTGGTCAGAGACATTCACACCAGTGGCCTGCTGGAGGTCATTTTGTAGGGCTCTGGCAGTTCTCATCCTGTTCCTCCTTGCACAAAGGAGGGGTTAAGGACCTTCTACGGCTCTGTCCAGCTCTCATAGAGTAACTGCCTGTCTCCTGGAATCTCCTCCATGCTCTTGAGACTGTGCTGGGAGACACGGCAAACTTGGCAATGACACGTATTGCTGTGCCATCCTGGAGGAGTTGGACTTGTGCTACCAGTAGTGACACTGACCCTAGCCAATTGCAAAACTAGTGAAAAACGGTCAGAAAAGATGAGTAGGGAAAAAAATGTCAGACACCTCCAAAAAAATGTCAGACACCTGAAAAACCATTCCTGTTTTGGAGGTCGTCTCATTTTTGCCCATCTAGTGCACCTGTTGTTAATCAGTTTCAGCTGCTTTGCTTTGCCCCCCGCTACTTAACTGACCAGATCAATATCCCGGGAGTTCTGATTCAAAAGTGTTCCTTTAATTTTTTTGCATTTCAGGTTGTCAGCTTCTGGATTCTGGATCATATTCTCTGCCATAAGTAGTAAAGGGGTTATTTGTCGGAATTTGGTTATTTCAGCTGCTCCTCAATCTTTAAACCATGTCTTGCATTTCCACTTAGCTTAAAGTTCATATTTATGGCAGAATATTTCCTTAATGACACTTTTGCCATTTTGCCCCCAGGATGGCTCATCAAACCAGCAAATCATCAGGAGGATGTCTGGCATTCCCGTGTAGATGTACAAAAGGAGATTATATTGGAAATGAAGGCAGAAAACATAAAAATGTTTTTAAAGTAAGCTATTTATTTTCTTTACATTCTACACACAAAGGGACAATAAATTCTGGGTGTAATCATGGCTTCATTATATGGCTTGGATTGTGACACCAGTGTAAATGTATTCCAAGCTTCCAACTCGCATGTGAGACAAACATTTGACAAGAATTTGGGGTACAATTGCCCTTCCTCAAGTCATTATAGTATATCTAAGCATAAGGACAAAAAAGTATTTGCCCCCTTCCTGATTTTATTTTTTTCTCTTTTTGCATATTTGTCACACTTTAAAGATTCAGACCATCGGACATTTTAATACAACACAAAGATAACCTGAGTAAACACAAAATGCAGATTTAAATGATCTTATTTATTAACCACTTAAGCCCTGGACCAATATGCTGCTAAATGCCCAAAGGCGTTTTTACAATTCGGCACTGCGTCACTTTAACAGACAATTGCGCGCTCGTGCGACGTGGCTCCCAAACAAAATTGGCGTCCTTTTTTCCCCACAAATAGAGCTTTCTTTTGGTGGTATTTGATCACCTCTGCGGTTTTTATTTTTTGCTCTATAAACAAAAATAGAGCGACAATTTTGAAAAAAATGCAATATTTTTTACTTTTTGCTATAATAAATATCCCCCCAAAAACATATATAATTTTTTTTCCCTCAGTTTAGGCCGATACGTATTCTTCTACCTATTTTTGGTAAAAAAAATCACAATAAGCGTTTATCGATTGGTTTGCGCAAAATTTATAGCATTTACAAAATAGGGGATAGTTTTATTGCATTTTTATTAATTTTTTTTTTTTACTACTAATGGCGGCGATCAGCGATTTTTTTCGTGACTGCGACATTATGGTGGACACTTCGGACAATTTTGACACATTTTTGGGACCATTGTCATTTTCACAGCAAAAAATGCATTTAAATTGCATTGTTTATTGTGAAAATGACAGTTGCAGTTTGGGAGTTAACCACAGGGGGCGCTGTAGGAGTTAGGGTTCACCTACTGTGGGTTTACAACTGTAGGGGGGTGTGGCTGTAGGACTGACGTCATCGATCGAGTCTCCCTATAAAAGGGATCACTCGATCAATGCAGCGCCACAGTGAAGCACGGGGAAGCCGTGTTTACATACGGCTCTCCCCTTTCTTCAGCTACGGGGAGCGATCGCGACGGAGCGGCTATAAACGAATAGCCGCGCCTTCGTCCCGGATCGCTCCCCGCGGGAATCCGACCGCTGCATGTAGCGGGGGGGGGGGGGGCCGACCCCCCACCCACTAGAAGGCAAGGATGTACCTGTAGGCCCATTTGCCTGTACGTGCCATTCTGTGGACGTACATATACATGCGGCGGTCGGGAAGTGGTTAAGGGGGAAAAAAGCTGTCCAAACATGCCTGGCCCTGTGTAAAAAAACAATTGCCCCCTAATCCTAATAACTGGTTGTGCCACCCTTGGTAGCAACAACTGCAATCAAATGTTTGCGATAACTGGCAATGGGTCTTTCACATCGCCGTGGAGGAATTTTGTCTCGCTCTTCTTTACAGACAGGGGTGGACTGACAACTCATGGGGCCCCCCGGGCAATAAGAGATTATGGGGCCCCCCGGGCAATAGGAGATTATGGGGCCCCCGGGCAATAGGAGATTATGGGGCCCCCGGGCAATAGGAGATTATGGGGCCCCCGGGCAGTAGGAGATTATAGGGCCCCCAGGCAATAGGATATTATGGTGCCACACAGTATACACACATACAGTACACAGAATACATACACTGAAAAGGTACTGGAGAGGAGGGGCAGCTATAATCTTGGGATTTTTAAAAAAGCACAGATTTTTACATGCTGTCCCTGGTTTTACTGAGGCTGGCAACCCTGATGGGGCCCCCTAGTGGCATGGGGCTCTCGGGCAGTGGTCAGTCCGCCCCTATTTACAGAATTGTTTTAATTCAGCTACACTAGAGGGTATTTCGGCATGAACGGCCTGTTTTAAGGTCAGTTGGAATTAAGTCTAGGCTTTTGTATTGGCCACTCCAAAACTTTAATTTTGTGTGTAATGTGTTTTTTTGCCATTTAGAGGTGGATTTGCTGGCATGTTTCAGATCACTGTCCTGCTGCATAATCCAGGTACACTTGAGCTTGAGGTCACAAACTGTAGCTAACTGTACTTTCAGAGACAGTGCTATGTTAAATTTAGGGGGAGAATTCAGAGAAATAGTTGGCTCTGAATTAGTTTGATTGATTAAATTTGTGTCTCTGCTCTAGCTTGGCTGTACTGTGGGCTAACCTTTCGTCTGGGGACTTGGGTTACCCTCCAGATGGTGGGTAGCAGCAGTGGGGTCAAGTGCTTCTGAGTACCACTCCTTAGCAGCCAGTCGGGGTGGGCCGCCTCGCTGTGCATGCTGGGAGGGGTTATAAAGGGGGCAGACGCCATTGCCTCGAGGTCTTCTTCCTCGCGTGGCGCCCACCATTGGGGTGGCCATTCCACGACACCCCCGCATATGGCCCTCCTGGCCGGGGTGTGCTTGGGTAGCAGTGTTCCTGGTTCCGGGACCACGTTGGCCCAGAACAACTGATCTGCTGCGCGGGCCCAGTGTTTGACTGGGTCCCTAATTTGGAAGGGGTCCCGAGCTGTCCGTCCAGTTGGAGGAGGCTGACCGATGAGGAGTCTGTCCAAAGGATACCAAGCACGAGACTGGTGTTCCAGGAGGGGCCTGTCCATTCATCGGGAGACTAACTGGGATCTGACAGGCTGGGTGTTGATCGCCTGTCAGTCGCTAACTTGCAAAAAACTACCTGAAGGAGATCCGGGTGCTGAATCTACTGAGAGAGGATTCTGGACCATAATTGTCTCCATTGTTTTGGGAGGGTCTGTGGCAGAGACTTGACCCCAAGTTCGAGTGACACTCTGGCTGCCAGGCTGGTGAGAGAGACCTGTCCAGGTGCGCTACACCCATTCCGGCTGGAGTGGCGAAGTAAAGTGTTGTTGGAAGCAGGACTGTTTCCTGTATGCAGTTACACCTGGCTCTGCTGTCTTCTATTTGCTATCCCTTCACCTTTCCACTGTTTAATCGTTTTTACCTGGCTGGGTAATAAAAGCACAGAAAAGACATTCCCTTTACTACAACTCTTATCAAGTACCCTAGACCAGTGGTCGTCAACCCCCGGTCCCCGTCCCACTACCGGGCCGTGGCGCTTCTGCAGCCGGGCAGCCGGCAAGGGAGATGCTGGGCTGCCGGTGTCCTCCCGAGAACTTTCCCCTGGAGCATAATGCCCGCAGAACACCGGCATGAGAGCGCTGTGTGGATGGGGGAAAAAGCAAGCGGGCAAGCAGAGATGATATCTCTCTCCACCCCCCCTGCATCACCGCTCTTCCGCCCTCAGTGCCAATGCTCTGTCTGTCAGATATGCGGCGGGGAGAAGAGAGATGACATCATCTCATACTGCCCGCATCACTGCTCTCCTGCAGCTCCTCAGGCATCCAGGTTAGTACCATCATATCCCTTCCTTTTTGTGGACTCAGATATCTTCAGCCTCTCTTCCTCTGAACAAGAAATCTCTCTGCCACTTAGATTCCTTGTTCAGCCGGCGCAGATTGTGGTGACAGGCAATGTGGTGATATCTGGTGACAGGCAATGTGGTGACATCTGGTGACAGGCAATGTGGCAGGTGGCAATCCACATCTGGTGACAGGCAACGTGGTGACATCTGGTGACAGGCAATGTGGTGACAGGCAATGTGGTGACATCTGGTGACAGGCAACGTGGTGACATCTGGTGACAGGCAATGTGGTGACAGGCAATGTGGTGACATCTGGTGACAGGCAATGTGGTGACAGGCAATGTGGTGACATCTGGTGACAGGCAATGTGGTGACATCTGGTGACAGGCAATGTGGCAGGTGGCAATCCACATCTGGTGACAGACAATGTGGCAGGTGGCAATCCACATCTGGTGACAGGCAATGTGGCAGGTGGCACTTGGGGACCACTGCCCTAGACGGTGGAGATACAGAGGTAACATGCCACCCAAAACAAACCAGCAGTTCCTTTGGGGGGTAGTGCTACACTGATGGCCGGACATTCTCCTTTTCTGGTAGAGCTCAGAATTCATGGTTCCATCAATTATGGCAAGTCGTCCAGGTCCTGAATTTGTAAGCAGCCCCAGGTAATCGCACTACCACCACCATGTGTGACGGTTGGTATGATGTTCTTTTTATGAAATGCTTTGTTGTACACCAGATGTAGCGAGACGCACTCCTTCCAAAAAAGTTCAATTTTTTTGTCAGCAGTTCACAGAATATTTGGCCAAAAGTCTTTGGCCAATCAAGATGTTTGTTTGGCAAATGTGAGAGGAGCCTTTGTGGTATTTTTTTTGGTCAGCAGTGGGTCTGACTTTGGAACTCTCCCATGGACGGCATTTTTGCCCGATCTCTTTTATTGTTGAATCGTGGCTGATCTTAACTGAGGCCTGCAGTTCTTTAGATGTTACAAAAAAGTGGGTTATAGGCGCAAGGGCATGGGGACACACGGGGGTTAATTTACTAAAGGCAGATCCACTTTGCACTACAAGTGAACTTGAAAGAGCAGTCGCTGTAGCTCTGAGGGGACGCTCTGAGATGGGGGGGAAGCTCTGCTGATTTTATCATCCAATCATGTGCAAGCAAAAATGCTGTTTTTTTTATTTTCCTTGCATGTCCCCCAGGGCTCAAGTCCTACGGGAACGTGTGGGAATGGAGTTCCTGCACTTTTTTCACAGCAGGAACGCAGTTCCCTTTGCAGGACTAGAGCAGCCGAGCAGCCGAGCCAATCCTTCACTAAGCGGCAATGCCCAGCTCGAGTCACTGTCAGGGGCAGGCGAACCTTAGTAATCCTTTAGGTTACTGGCCGCTTTCTGTATATGGATTCATCAGGTAGTGTTCCTCGATGCCGCAATGTCTCCTGGGAGCTTTTGCCATTGTTCCCAGGAGACATTGTGGTGGTCTGCCGCGATTAATTGCGGGATTTAGAAAGAACATGTTTAGTAATTATGCATATGAGCGTATAATTTTTTTTTTTTTGGTGGGGGAGTGGATCTTGGGTGGGAGTTCCCACTTTGTCAGATGTTTATTTAACCACTTCCCGACCGCCGCATGTACATATACGTCGGCAGAATGGCACGTACAGGCACATTGGCGTACCTGTACGTCCCTGCCTTCTAGCGGGTGGGAGGTCCGATCGGGACCCCCCCGCTACATGCGGCAGTCGGATTCCCTCGGGGAGCGATCCGGGACGACGGCGCGGCTATTCGTTTATAGCCGCTCCGTCGTGATCGCTCCCCGGAGCTGAAGAATGGGGAGAGCCGTATGTAAACACGGCTTCCCCATGGCGCTGCATCGATCGAGTGATCCCTTATATAGGAAGACTCGATCGATGACGTCAGTCCTACAGCCACACCCCCCTACAGTTGTAAACACACACTAGGTGAACACTAAATCCTACAGCGCCCCCTGTGGTTAACTCCCAAACTGCAACTGTCATTTTCACAATAAACAATGCAATTTAAATGCATTTTTTGCTGTGAAATTGACAATGGTCCCAAAAATGTGTCAAAATTGTCTGAAGTGTCCGCCATAATGTCGCAGTCACGAAAAAAAATCGCTGATCGCCACCATTAGTAGTAAAAAAATAAAAATTAATAAAAATGCAATAAAACTACCCCCTATTTTGTAAACGCTATAAATTTTGCGCAAACCAATCAATAAACGCTTATTGCGATTTTTTTTTTTTACCAAAAATAGGTAGAAGAATACGTATTGGCCTAAACTGAGGAAAAAAATGTTTTTATATATGTTTTTGGGGGATATTTATTATAGCAAAAAGTAAAAAATATTGCATTTTTTTCAAAATTGTCGCTCTATTTTTGTTTATAGCGCAAAAAATAAAAACCGCAGAGGTGATCAAATACCACCAAAAGAAAGCTCTATTTGTGGGAAAAAAAGGACGCCAATTTTATTTGGGAGCCACGTCGCACGACCGCGCAATTGTCTGTTAAAGCGACACAGTGCCGAATTGTAAAAACCCCTTGGGTCATGTAGCAGCATATTGGTCCGGTCCTTAAGTGGTTAAGTGATTTCTTGATTCAACAGGTCTGGCAGTAATCAGACCTGGGTGTAGCAAGTAAAATTTCAACGTGGCTTTCCAAAAAAATTGGCTAATCACAGCATCTTTCATGATTTAGCAAGGGGGCAATTACTTTTTCACAAATGGCCAGGCAGGTTTTGCCATTTAATAAATGAAATCCTCATTTAAAAATTGCCTTTTGTATTTGCTCTGATTTATCTGTGTGTAACATTAAAATGTGTTGGATCTGAATCCTTTAGGTGTGACAAACTTGTTTTGTGCCAAAAAATGTAGGAAGGGGGCAAATAATTTTTAACAACACTGTACATTGTGGTATGGGAATATACATCTTAAGTGGTTGAGATGCACCTAGTTTGGCTCTTTGTGTAGTTACACATCTTGAGCACTTATGATTACTACATTACAAAAAGGTTTTTAGAGGAAATGTGTTCTGTGCTTTAACAAAAGGAGGTATTAAAAATGAGTTCTAAACCTAACCACTAGGCCACATTCACACCTGCCCTTTTCTGTGCCCGTTCCTAGGAAAATGTGTATCACACCTGCAGTGGCGTTATTGATTCCCCCAAACATAGTTAGGGCTAGATTCAGGTAGGGCGGCGCATTGTTACGGCGGTGTAGCGTATCGTATTTACGCTACGCCGCCGTAAATCAGAGAGGCAAGTGCTGTATTCACAAAGCACTTGCCTCCTAAGTTACGGCGGCGTAACGTAAATGGGGCCGGCGTAAGCGCGCCTAATTCAAATGAGTATGAGGGGGGCGTGTTTTATGTAAATGGATGGTGACCCAACGTGATTGACGTTTTTTACGAACGGCGCATGCGCCGTCCGTGTACATATCCCAGTGTGCATTGCTCCAAAGTACGCCGCAAGGACGTATTGGTTTCGACATGAACGTTAATTACGTCCAGCCCTATTCGCGAACGACTAACGCAAACGACGTAAAAAATTCAAAATTCGACGCGGGAACGACGTCCATACTTAAAATTGCGTGCGCCTCATAGAAGCAGGAGCAACGTTACGCCGGGAAAGCCTTACGCAAACGACGTAAAAAAATTCCGCCGGGCGCACATACGTTTGTGAATCGCCGTATCTAGGTCATTTGCATATTCTACGCCAAAAACGACGGAAGCGCCACTTAGCGGCCAGCGTAAGTATGCACCCTAAGATACGACGGTGTAAGAGACTTACGCCAGTCGGATTTTAGCCTAATTCCGGCGTATCTTGCTTTCTGAATACAGAAAGAAGATACGCCGGCGCAGCTTTGAATTTACGCGGCGTATCTATTTATACGCCGGCGTAATTCAATGCTGAATCTAGCCTATAGCATTTTGCAACAATGTGCAAGGGTCCCTGCCTGAAAAAGGCGCAGGAGATACATTGTTCTTCGGATAGTTCATTCAGGTGATTAGACTGCCTTACGTTGTCATGCGGGAAAAAAAGTGCATACATGTGTCTTTCAGATGTGAAAGGGGCTTAATCTCATTTAAGTTTTAACATGCTAATGTAATTACAAAGGCAGCCCTCCTTCTTCCTTCTTTTTTTCTTTTTCTCAGCTGAACTAAACCCGTCAATTTTACTGGTTTCAAAAACGGTTAATAATAACTGTTACATTCCTGGAATGCCATATGCTTGTGCAATCAGCCAAACTGTCCTAACTGATCACACGAGCATCACCATGCAGTTCAAACAGAAGCTAAGATGGCAGCATTCATGGCTGAAAAGGATAGGAGGGTTTAGTTCTTCTTTAACCACTTCAGCCCCGGAAGAATTTACCCCCTTCCTTACCAGAGCACTTTTTGCGATTTTTCTGTGTCGCTTTAACTGACAATTGCGCGGTCGTGCAACGTGGCTCCCACACAATTGACGTCCTTTCCCCCGCCCCCACAAATAGAGCTTTTTCATCACCTCTGTGGTTTTTATTTTTTGCACTATAAACAAAAATAGAGCGACAATTTTGAAAAAAATGCAAAATTTTTTACTGTTTGCTATAATAAATATCCCCCCCAAAAATCTAGAAACAAATTTTTTCCTCAGTTTAGGCCGATACGTATTCTTCTACATTTTCGTAAAAAAAAAAATCGCATTAAGCATATATTGATTGGTTTGCGCAAAGGTTATAATGTCTACAAAATAGGGGATAGATTTATTTTATTTTTATTTTATTTTAAAAATGTTTACTAGTAATGGTGGCAATCTGCGTTTTTTTTTTTTTATTGTGACTGTGACATTGCTGCTGACAGATCGGACACTTTTGAATTTTTTTTCGGACCATTCACATTTATACAGCGATTAGTGCTATAAAACTGCACTAATTACTGTGTAACTGTGACTGGCAGGGAAGGGGTTAACACTAGGGGGCGCTGAAGGGGTTAATATGTTCCCTAGTGTGTGATTCTAACTGTAGGGGGAGGGGACTCAGGGGGGGAGGAGATCGATCTGTGTTCCCCTGTACTGGGAACACACCATCGGTCTCCTCACCTCTGACAGGACGTGGATCTGTGTGTTTACACACACAGATCCATGGTCCTGCCGTGATTGCGGGCAATAGCGGGTGCCCGGCGGACATCGCGGCCGCCGGGCACGCGCATTGGGTCCCGATCGATGCCGACAGCCGGGAAGCCCAGGACGTCATATGACATCCACCCAGGATGGGAGATCCCATCTGTGGATGTCATATGACCAAGGGCGGGTAGGGAAGTGGTTTAATACTTGGTGATCCTGCCATGAAGGTTCTTGCTCAGCACGTCCTGTTATAGGGTGACAACAGTCTCCCAATTGTGCTCCTGCGTTGTCATCCTGCCACATGCATCTCTGCTGACACACATTGCGCAGGCATGGTCCAGCACAGTCAATGGAAGGAAGCCTCCCCTGATGTGCAGCCACACTGAGTGCATGCAGACAGGAAGTGGCTAAAAAGGCTGGAGAAGATCAGCAGAGCTGAAATGAGAGGGGGGGGGGGGGGGGGTTGGATTAGGATGAAAATCCTAAAAAGAGAAGAAAAAAAAAAGTAGGGCCAGATTCACAAAGAGATACGACGGTGTATCTCCTGATACGCCGTCGTATCTCTGACTTACACTGGTCTTATCTATGCGCCTGATTCATAGAATCATATACGCATAGATATGGCTAAGATCCGACAGGTGTAACTGTGTTACACCGTCGGATCTTATTTGTAATTTAAAAAATGGCGCGGGGGGCGTTCCCGCTGATTTACACTGAATAATATGTAAATCAGCCAGATACGCAAATTCACGAACGTACGCGGACCCGACGCAGTGTTGTTACGACGTTTCCGTAGCGGCTTTCCCGGCGTATACTTACCCCTGCTTCTATGAGGCGCAGCCAATGTTAAGTATAGCCGTCGTTCCCGTGTCGCTTTTGAATTTTTTTACGTCGTTTGCGTAAATCGTTCTGTAATACGGACGGACGTCGTTTACGTTAGCGTCGAAACCACTGACGTCCTAGTGACGTCAGTGGGAGCAATGCACGCCGGGGAAATTCACGGCCTGCACATGCTCATTAAATCAGGCGCGTCCCCGCGCCGATTTAAAATAGTACACTCCCCCTAGCCGCGGAATTTGAATTCCGCCGGGGGATTTGCGATACGCCGCCGCAAGTTTGGAGGTAAGTGGTTTGTGAATTACCCACTTGCCTCTCAAACTTGCGGCAGGGTATCTTAAATCAGATAGATCACGCGGATCTAAAGATCCGCTGATCTACCTGAATCTGGCCTGTAGATTTTAAACTTTTTAGCAAAGTAACTGTTATCCGGTTTGGATTTTTCTCTACACATATAGACCAGGAAAATACATTCTAGGTTAAACTGTGTCCTATATGCATGGTTCTTTCATACATTGTCCTTTTGCACACCTCTAATACTATATGTGACCGTAGTTTAGTCCCCTGCACCCCCTGTTAAGAAAATATTCCAAAAATGTTAATTCCTCTATTTTTAAGCTGAAATCTAATTAGGCAATACTATTTCAGCCATTCAGTTATTTGCATACCTCAGAAGCATGTGCTTGTGTCTTGCTGTTTTTTTTTTTTGTATTGTTTTCATTGTGTTTTTTTGTTTCAGGGATTTCACAAAAATTCCTCATCTGGCCGGGACGGAGCAGAACCTGAATCTGGCAGAACGTATCCAAGCCCAGTGGAGGGAGTTTGGGTTGGATAGCACCGAGTTAGTCCACTATGACGTCTTGCTCTCTTATCCCAACAGCAGCAAGCCTAATTATATTTCTGTTATTGATGACCAGGGAACAGAGGTAAGGAGATTGGATTTTCTACGTGTAGCGGCCTGCTCCTGTTGGGCTGGCGCTGCTTTAAATTTAGAAGGGTTTCTGAGTGTTAGTTAACTCAGACACATATCATTTTGGCTAAATTTGGCTTCTGTTTCAGCCGTGGCTGTGCTGAGAGTGACCACCATTGTT
The DNA here is from genome assembly GCF_905171775.1 of Rana temporaria. Classification (NCBI taxonomy): domain Eukaryota; kingdom Metazoa; phylum Chordata; class Amphibia; order Anura; family Ranidae; genus Rana; species Rana temporaria. The sequence goes on from NC_053490.1 coordinate 40,991,475, forward strand.
TGCCTGGGGTGTTGTTACCACCCCAGGCCAAGGGTGGCAGCAGCTAAGTCAGAGTGATATTGGGTGTCTCCCCTCGGCAGCCAATCAGTGGGGATTGATCGTCCCGCGGTGCATGCTGGGGAGGGGGTACTTAAGGAACAGACGCCACTAAACCGGGGTCGTCGATCCTTGGTCTGTCGTCCCACCACCTCCTGGCCGGGGTGCGTGTTCCTGCAATCCTGGCTCCGGGACCACGTTGGTCCGGGGTTGTGATCTGTTGAGTAGGCCCAGTAAGCATACTCGGTCTACGGTTTCAAGGTGATCCTGTGCTGTCAGTCCTGGAGGGAGGAAGCCGCTTGATGAAGGACCTATCTTGGAGAGGACCAGGGCTGGACTGGGACAGAAATTTGGCCCTGGACTTCATCCAGACTGGCCCACTTTGACAGGTCTCTCCCATGGCGGCCGGACAACTCCCCCCCCCCCCCCCCCCCCCCCCGGCCACCCAAGCCCCCTTTCCCCCTTCACTAGCCGTTCTACTTTATTAGAGTAGAACGGCTGTTACTGGTACTCGTATAGGCCGTACCAGTGGGGAAGCTAGACATTATTTCACCCGGGGCAAAGAATCAGTTCGGGGGCCCCCCCTTATGGGACAAGATTAGGCAGAAGTAAGAAACTTCCAGGCCATAGCTGTTGAGTCAGCTGTCTATCCCCTCCCCCCATGCTCCTCAGTCGTCCCCCCTGCTCCTCTGGTCCTCCTCGTGCTTCTTTGTTCCCCCCAGGTGAGCGCTGCAGGGAGGGAGAGACAGAGGAGCTGAGGGGGGCGGCAGTCTGCTGTCACTGAAGCCGGCCCACTGAGCCATCAGCCCACCGGGAAACTCCCTGTAGTCCCAATGGCCAGTCCATCCCTGGAGAGGACCAAGCATGAGGCTGGTATCTCGGGAGAGGCCTGGAGACTTCATCGAAGGATGCATCATATACTGAGAGGCTTGATGGTGATCGCCTATCAGACTTGAACTCTACAGAAATTAATCTTAAGAGATCCGGGTGCTGAATCCTGTGGCAGGGGATTCTGGACCGAAAGTATCTCCACTCAAAGGAAGGTTTGTGGCAGAGACTGTACTTTGTTCCATGCGCCACTCTGGTTGCTAGGCCAGTGAGAGAGACCTATCTGGGTGCGCAATACCCGCTCTGGCTAGAGTGGCGACGAAAGCTGTGTTGCTGGAAGCAGGAGTGTTTCTGGATTGAAATTTGCACCTGAACCTATCGACTTGTTTACCCTTCCATCCCTTCAACCACTTCTTCTTCCCTTACCAAGTTCTACAAATAAATCTTAGAAAAAGAAGTGTACAGTGTGGACATTGAACTTTCTCAACTTCCATCTACCACCCTGGATGGCGAGAAGATAGAGGTAACATGCCGCCCGAAAATATCCAGCAGCTCCTTTGGGGGTGGTAGTGCTTCATACGTTCAAGTGTTTTTTCAGTATTGACATTCTGTGTTGGGTGAACACCAATTTGAAAGAAATCAAACACTGCACCCAAATATATTAGATGGAGGAGCAGGTGGGAATGCGGGGGTTAATTTGACCCTGCTCCCCTCCCCTAGTCCGGGAAGGGGTAAAGGTTCTCTCTGCAAACATAATTTTTTATTAGATCAACTCTAACTATTCTCCGATATTAAACACCAATGAATGCTGTTTATTTAAAGAAATCTTGTAAATATGATTTAATGTTAACAAGTATGAATATCTCAAATCTGACTTGATTTAAAGGGTCTCTATAGGAATTTTTCTCTTTAAAATAACAAACATACTTACCTCCACTGTGCAGTTCGTTTTGCAGTGGCCCCGATCCACGTCTTCTGGGGTCCCTCGGCGCCTGTCTCTGGTCCTCCCCGCAAGAACTCATCACATTCATGCGAGAGCTCGCATGGTGATGAGTCCTTGCGGGCGCACTCCCGTGATACAGCGATCGGCCATAGCCGCTCACTGTATCACTCGGCCCCGCCCCTCGACGCGCCGCGTCACTGGATGTGATTGACAGCAGCGCTAGCCAATGGCTGCTCTGCTCTCAATCCATCTGCTCTAGCCAATCAGCGGCCTGGCTGAGCGGCGAAGAGGATCTCTGGACCGAGCGCAGGACTTTCGAGGGGGCAGGTAAGTAAAACGGGGGCTCGGGGGGGGGGGGGGGATGTTTTTTCACCTTAATGCATAGATTGCATTAAGGTGAAAAAATGTTTTCCTTTACAACTCCTTTAAGGCTTTTGTAATTCCCTGTACAGAAGAGTTTAGACTTGGAAAAGGAAGGATCGTGTGTGCTCCTTCCACATTGTGGACAAGGATGGAACATGTTCATATGGGGGGGGACAGATAGATGACAACTTCATGAGTCTTTCGCTGCTTCTTTTTATTATCAAATCACAGTTGAGGTGCGAAGGTTACCAGCCTGTCTTGCTTGGGGTAGATTCAGAGAACAATTACGCTGGCGTATCCATAGATACGCCGCGTAATTGCTAAGCTGCGCCGGCGTATCTACTTTCTGTATTCAGAAAGATAGATACGCCGACATTAGCCTAAGATATGACTGGCATAAGTCTCTTACGCCGTCGTATCTTAGGGTGCATCGTTAGGTGGCGCTCCCGTAGTTTTCAGCGTAGAGTATGCAAATTGCCTACTTACGCCGATTCACAAACATATGTGCGCCCGGCGTTCGTTTTTTACGTCGTTTGCGTTAAGGCTTTTCCGGCGTAACGTTGTTCCTGCTATTAGGAGGCGCAGCCAATGTTAAGTATGGACGTCGGTCCCGCTTCGAAATTTGAATTTTTTACGTCGTTTGCGTAAGTCGTTCGCGAATAGGGCTGGACGTAAATTATGTTCACGTCGAAACGTCGAAACCAATACGTCGTTGCGCCGTACTTGGAAGCAATGCACACTGGGATATGTACACGTACAAAACGTCAATCACGTCAGGTCATCCTTTTACGCTACGCCACCGCGACTTACGGAGCAAGTGCTTTGTGAATACAGCACTTGCTCCTGTAAGTTACGGCGGCGTAGCGTAAATACAATACGCTGTGCCGCCGTAACTATGCGCGCCCATACGTGAATCTACCCCAATGACTGCAGTAGAGACAAGTTGGGTTTTTGGGCTGTGATGAGTGGTAAGGCAGTGTAAATCTACTGATTGGTATACAGCGGAACCTTGGATTACGAGCATAATCCGTTCCAGGAGAATGCTTATAATCCAAAGCACTTGCATATCAAAGCGAGTTTCCCCATAGAAGTCAATGGAAATGAAGATAATTTGTTTCGCATTGACTTCTATGGCATGCAATATTGGTGCCGGAGAGCCTCGAAAATACTCAAACTCGGCTGATCTCGAAAAGGTTCGGAAACACTCAAAATGTGTATTTCCAAGTGATTCAGAGTATTACTGAACTGCTCGGAACAGCTGCGAACCGTCCTGAGTGTCACCGGCGCCCCCGGACCGCTGGCCAAATGCGGTACTGTACACTGCGCTTCCAAGTGCACTTGCAGTGCAAAGTAGTTTTTCCTTTAGTAAATAAACCCCCCAGTCTCCCGTCCTGGGGACATCCTTTTCCGCAAAGAGCAGGTATCTCCCCAATGAATGGCAAATACTCCAATGGACTGCTAAAAAAACTTTAAAAATGTGGATAGATTGAGAAGTTTTGGATAATAATACTTCACACCGCCATATTGGCGAGGGGACGGGGCGGGGGGTGGAAGCATTTAGCTGGAAATGTTTAGCGAAAAGATTTTTTGTTTTTGTTCCCCCCCCCCCCTTTATTAAAAATGCCATTGGGTATCTATGCAAAAAGGTACATGTAGTGGTACCCCCATAGGGGCTGCTGATGGTTGTGGTTCGTCTGTCACCCTGCGCAGCCAGGCACACAATCTTAAAGGGTCATTTTTTTTAGCTAAATAGCTTCCTTTACCTTACTGCAATCCTGGTTTCATGTCCTCATTGTTCGTTTTTTTCTCTGATGTTACTGTAATTCTGCTCTGTTCTGGACACTTCCTGGTTGTCTGTTTCCTGATGACCACAGTACTGGGAGATTCTAGTTTCGTTTTCCAAACCATCACTGCTCTATGGCTCTGTGTAGCACATAGGCAGGAAATAACATGCAAAAGCTAAACTAGATGCAAAAACTAAACTGAAACTACAGGTACATTATATGATTGATTTTTATCTAATTTTAATAGTTTTTAAAAGGAATCAGTTAACTATTATGTCTCTATACCCTGTAAACAGTCATTTCAGCAAAAAAAAATGTTTTCCTTTACAACTCCTTTAAGTCACTCGTTACACAGAAAATAGTCCATGCACTTTTTTGTTTTTATTAAACTTGGATGGGGATAAGGGAGATTTGGAATGCCCAGTAGATTTCAAAGAAACAGCGTAGGGACTGAGAACTACCCCTCCTGGAAAATAACGCTAGGTCTTATTTTCAGGGTAGGTCTTATTTTTGGGGAAACAGGGTATATACAATTTCCTCTCTTCGTCCACAAACTTGCTTGCAGACTATCAGCACTGTAGTTTAGGCCCTTTGCAGCCAGGGACCACGGGCCCATTTTGGTGTAGCAAAAATGTTGGTAGTCCTAGTGCTAGCTGTCCATGTGGCTACCGATTCCAGCACCAAGTCTTCAGGCCCTGCCAGCTGCAGCTGTGCCTTTTCACTGCCTGTGCCACCACAGTCCACTCCCCTGGCTCTGTCTTAATCTCAGAACTGCACTCTCCCAGTCCTCTCAGACTGTGTGAACACTCACCAGCCCTCTTGGCTCCCTCTGTGTAAATCCCTGGAGACTTGCCGGCAGTGTTCTCCTGCTGTCCTCTCTTGCTCCTCCTGCGCCTCCTGGTCAGGACACCTCTGTGGGCTGTAAGACGATCCTGTCATCGCCCAGGCCTAAGGTCACCCCCCCTTTCAGACTGGGGAGCTACCTCAAAGGCCCCGACAGCCTAACACTCTCTCCATCTTCCACCCGATCACATCTCCTGTTCAGCTGGGCTGACACTGAGTATTTGAGGGGGCCTGCCCCCTGCCAGTCCAAGTTGGGGTTGGTCAGGGCCCTCAGAATACTCCAGGCAGCTACACCTCTCCTCTCCCCCTTCCTTTCCAAAAGATTCTAGCATGTTCTGGAAAGAAGTGGGAGATCTCAGTGATGCTGCCCGTGAGTCACCCAGCTCTCCCTGAGTCCCTCAAACCCTGACCCAGATAAAAACAGCACACAAGCTTGGCTGCCATTCAAGCCTGGAAATGTACCTACACTACAAAAAAACTCTTACACTTCTAGCATACTAGAGGGTGCTACATACACTATATTACCAAAAGTATTGAGATGCCTGCCTTTACATGCACATGAACTTTAATGGCATCCCAGTCTTGGTCCGTAGGGTTCAATATTGAGTTGGCCCACCCTTTGCAGCTGGAACAGCTTCAACTATTCTGGGAAGGCTGTCAAGTTTTAGGAGTGTGCCTATGGCAATGTTTGACCATTCAGAAGCACACACTTGAGGTCAGGCACTGATGTTGGACAAGAAGGCCTAGCTCGTAGTCTCGGCTCTACTTCATCCCATGGGTGTTCTATCGGGATGAGGTCAGGCCAAACTCTCTCATCCATGTCTTTTTTGGACCTTTGTGAACAGAACAAGGTCCATAAAGACATGGACATGGAGAGTTTGGGGTGGAGGAACTTGACTGGCCTGACCTCATCCTGATAGAACACCTTTGGGATGAATTAGAGCCGAGACTACAAGCCAGGCCTTTGAGGTTGGGAATGGCTGCTCTAAACTGGCATTGTGCAAAGATTGGTGCATGATATGCGATGCAGCTATTATACTGTGCACAATCCCTTGGTTTGGCCTTCAGAGCTGGGCCATGCTGTCCTTCAGAGTGTTGAGGCTCTGTGTTATTTTTAACTAATCAATATTCATTTAAACTGGCATTTGAAAATCATTTAATCTAGAATAAGTTTTTGTTTTTCCAGGTGTTTAACACTTCTTTATCAGAACCACCTCCGGATGGCTATGAAAACTTCACAGATATAATCCCTCCCTATAATGCCTTTTCGGCTAAGGGGGAACCAGAGGTAAGCGATCCTAATGCTGGCATCTGGACATATTTCACTTCTATGGCCCAGATTCTCAAAGGAGATACGACGGCGTATCTCCAGATACGCCGTCGTATCTCTGAGTCTGAGCGGTCGTATCTATGCGCCTGATTCTTAGAATCAGTTACGCATAGATTTCTATTTGATCCAACCGGCGTAAGTCTCTTACGCCGTCGGATCTTAACTGCATATTTATGCTGGCCGCTAGGGGCATGTATGCTGATTTACGCCTAGAAATATGTAAATCAGCTAGATACGCGAATTCACGAACGTACGCCCGGCCAACGCAGTACAGATACGCCGTTTACGTTAGGCTTTTCCCGGCGTAAAGTTACCCCTGCTATATGAGGCGTACATGCGGCGTAACAATGTTAAAGCGGGGGTTCACCCTATTAATAAAAAAAAATACATTTTTTTTCCTCTAGCATAAAATGAGGCATAGTAGCGCGAGCTACAGTATGCCTGTCTTTATTTTTTTATCCCCGTACTCACTGTGCAATCGTAGAGACAAGATTACGACTCCCAGCGGGGAATGGGCGTTCCTATGGAGAGAGAAGGTGATTGACGGCCGGCTCTGGCACGTCACGCTTCTCCGGAAATAGCCGAAATAGGACTTGGCGCTTCACGGCGCCTGCGCATAGTCTGTGCGCAGGTGCCGTATAGCGCCGTGAAGAGCCGAGACCTGTTCTGGCTGTCTTCGGGGAATGTGACGTGCCAGAGCCGGCCGTCAATCACCTTCCCTCTCCATAGGAACGCCCATTCCCCGCGGGGAGTCGTAATCTTGTCTCTACGAGTGCACAGTGAGTACAGGGATAAAAAAATAAAGACAGGCATACTGTAGCTCGCGCTACTATGCCTTATTTTATGCTAAAAAGTTGTTATGGAGGGTGAACCACCGCTTTAAGTATGGACGTCGTTCCCGCGTCGAATTTTGAAAATTTTACATCGTTTGCGTAAGTCGTCCGTGAATGGGGCTGTACGTCATTTACGTTCACGTCGAAACCAATAAGTCCTTGCGGCATACTTTGGAGCAATGCACACTGGGATATTCCACGGACGGGTCACAAGTTATTTACATAAAACATGCCCCCCTGTTCCACATTTGAATTAGGCGGGCTTACGCCGGCCTATTTATGCTACGCCGCCGCAACTTACGGAGCAAGTGCTTTGAGAATACAGCACTTGCCCGTCTAAGTTGCGGAGGCGTAACGTAAATAGGATACGTTACGCCCGCACAAAGATACGCCGATCTACGAGAATCTGGCCCTATGTGTTTGTTTTTATGCACTTCTGATGCATTCTTCTGCAGAGCAGCTTGCAAGTGACAGTTCCCTATAATTGTCACATAAATAGTAGGACTAATTAGGTTGAACTCCATTTTTTTTTTGTGGTATGGAACCATAGCAGTTGGCAAAATCCTACACAGAAAAGCAGCACAATTACACAGTTCATGATTTAAAAAATGTAATTGATCCCAGTGCTAAAAAGCAAACCCACTACTTCATTATGATTTTAGATTTGTGAATTAGTTATTCAAGCCCAACTGAAGCTTAAAAGAAAGGAGAAAGATGCATTTTGCAGTCTTTGAAATGTGTTAATGTAAAGTTCTCCCTTCCCTTAGTAGTAAATAGGCTCAAAACAAGCAGCCTAAAATTTGGCTCGCATGGAAAATTGGAAGGCTGCAGAGATGGCCAGCCATGTTGTTTGAGAGTCGCGGTCTCTCTGCATCGGTCTGATACAAAACGTAAGGAAGAGAGCCATAGTGCTTTGCTGTGACTGCTACAGGCTGTATCTGCCATTGACATCTAACATTGCCCATAGAGGTCTTCAGAGATTAGTATCATTGGCCCGGATTCAGAGAGCAATTGCGCCTGCGTAACCATAGTTACGCAGCGCAATTGCTTACTTGCCCGGGCGTAACGAGTGTTCTGTATTCAGAAAGCTTGTTACGCCGACTGCAGCCTAAGATATGCGTGGCATAAGGCTCTTATGCCCGCATATCTTAGGCTGCATTCTTGCGATGGCCGCTAGGGGGCGTTCCCGTAGTGGTCAGCGTATAGTATGCAAATTGCATACTAACGCCGATTCACAACGTTACGCGAGCCCTGCGTACGCAGTTTATGTCGTTTGCGTACAGCGTTTTTTTGCGTAAGGCTGCCCCTTCTATAGCAGGGGCAGCCAATGCTAAAGTATACCTGTCGTTCCCACGTTGCGAAATTTGAAATTTACGTCGTTTGCGTAAGTGAATCGTGAATGGCGCTGGACGCCATTCACGTTCACTTTGAAGCAAATGACGTCCTTGCGACGACATTTACCGCAATGCACGTCGGGAAAGTTTCCCAACGGAGCATGCGCACTACGCTCGGCGCGGGAAAGCGCCTAATTTAAATGATTACTGCCCCCTACGGGATCATTTAAATTGCGCGCGCTTACGCTGGGCATTTTGCCGGCGCGCCCTCGCAATTTACGGAGCTACTGCTCCGTGAATCGAGGGTAGCGCAGAAAATTTGCGGGGGCGCAGGGCAAAAACGGTGCCCTGCGCCTAAGTAAAAAATGCGCATATATCTTACTGAATCTACCCCATTGCTCCTTGTCTACTGTAGAGTTGAGCCATGAGTAATCAGCTGCTGAACCATATAAACAAGCCGATGTGTTTCTTGTATTTTTGCACCTGCCAAAATATAACTTGTGGTTTATTTTGCAGGGAGACCTGGTGTACGTGAACTACGCACGCACTGAAGACTTCTTCTATCTGCAGAGAAACTTGAGTATCAACTGCACTGGGAGAATTGTGATCGCCAGATACGGCAAGATCTTCAGAGGGAATAAGGTAGGAAAGTTAGGCTAGCTATGATGCAATTGGATTTTTATTTGAGCGTTTGTAGAAAAATCGCTCGTCGGAAAAATATTTTTCTTGCCATCGAGTCAACTAATTTTTGTTTTGAAGCCCTTAAAATTAGGGATGCCTTGAAATTTCGGCCGAAAATTGTGTTTTCGCCACGTTGCCGACAGACAAAAATTGTCTATAATGGAGCTGAAAATGGGGCAGGGCCTGGGCGGGTTCCTGGTGCCACCCATTACGGGGGTGTCGTTCTGGAGCGCCCCAGTCCTCTCCTCTCTCCTCCCCACCGTGATCTCCGTGTGTCATGGAGCTGAAGTGCACAGCCCTCAGTAACAATGTCCCGCCTCCTGTGACAGACAGCACACTGATCCAATGGTGGGACATTGAATCAGTGTGACGTGATTACAGGAGGCGGGACATTGTTACTGCAACCCGGGCAATTCAAATACAGCTCTGAGACGCACGGAGATCTTCGCTCTGGTTCAGGCACACGCAGGCTGCATCTGAGGGGCACACGCAGTCTACATTGATCTCTTGTATCATGTCTGCAGTCTCTGACCACCTCCTGTATCATATCTGCAGTCTCTGACCACCTCCTGTATCATGTCTGCAGTCTCTGACCACCTCCTGTATCATGTCTGCAGTCTTTGACCACCTCCTGTATCATGTCTGCAGTCTTTGACCACCTCCTGTATCATGTCTGCAGTCTCTGACCACCTCCTGTATCATGTCTGCAGTCTCTGGCCATCTCCTGTATCATGTCTGCAGTCTCTGGCCATCTCCTGTATCATGTCTGCAGTCTCTGACCACCTCCTGTATCATGTCTGCAGTCTCTGACCATCTCCTGTATCATGTTCTGTTGGGCCTCAGAACAATGGCAATCTGGTCTAGTGGGTCTTCTGGACTCCAGAATAATGCTTCTTTTTCAGCTAAATACAACTGGTGTCCTGATTAAGTGATGGCTCAGCCGTAAAACGGCATGTATTTTCCTATAGTGTCCTCTGATTAATGTGCAGTAACTCCCACTTCAACAGCCAAGGCTGTTATTTCTGGAATGTATGGAAGACCAGAGGTTAATATAGTTACATCCCCCAGTGGATTGTGGTTTACTTAGTAAATGTATTTTCCTGCTGCTAACAGGTGAAAAATCTCAGCAACTGACCTTTTTGACAACTTGAACTTACATCTGTCATGATGTAATTAATATTTCCACACTAATTACCACTGGGGAGATTTTCTGTTAATGATCTGCTGAGGTCTACCAACTGTAACATCTCGCTCAACTATTCTAGGTTGGAGGACAAGACCAGTCAGCACATTGTTCATTGTATCTTAGCTGCTCCTGTGATTTGAGGTCTGTACTCTGGGCTGTATTATCATAATGGCAATAGGCCCTAGGTCATTTAGTTATAACTAGGTATCAGTGGTGTCTGGTGCTCAACATTTTTGGGGGGCGCAAACAAACTGAAAAATTCGGGAAAAAAAAACTTCAAACGCAGCCACTGTGCCCCCGTCATCTGCCCAGCACTTACCTTGTCTCGGCTGGGCAGCGGCGAGCGGTGTCCGGTGTCCTTCATCTTCCCTGACCCCGATTTCTTCTCCCGCCCGCTCCTCTCGTCCTGTGCTGTCATTGGACGCCTAATAGGGAGTTTTTGATTTGTTGTTCACCTCACCTTTCCTATATTTACAATCTAAAAAGCTTAATCTACTTTAAAGGCTCCCCTTGTTTTTACTTGTGTTCCACACTTTTCATAATGTTGTATCAAGATCACTAAAATATAAGTCTCCCATAATGCTGTGCTTGGTTGCAATTAATGTCAAGAGCTGCAAGGACCACACGTGGCTACAGTTCTGCTTTAATGTACATTAGGGACAAACAATCAATTCCACCCAACTTGATTTCACAACGCTGCTAGGCTAAATTAACTTAACATTGCAAAGTTCCCCTTCAAAGGTAGTACAGATCAAAGGGCCAGATCCACAAAGCAGATGCGCCGACTTAACTCGACATACGCGGCGTAATTGAAATTTACACGGCGCGTATATTTGCGCCTGATCCTCAAAACGAGATACGCCTTAAAATCAGGTTTTTCCGTCCTACCTAAAAAAATGACACCGGCGCTTTTCTGTGCGCAAATTACGCTAGAAACGCCGCTGTTTTGATAGGCAAAGATGCAAATGAGGGAGATGGGGCGATCCACAAAATTAAGTGTGTGCGCCGTAGATTACGCCCTGTGCGCTTCTGTTAGTTTCAATGTGTAAATTTACACTTTATAAAAGCAGCCCTAATTTTACACATGCCGTGTAAAGGTCAGCTAAAGCAACACCATTAAGGAAGAGCTCAGCACACACACTTGCTGGACTACAATCTGTATGCCAACATGCCAGGGGCATCCATGCGCATAGCTAGACTAGTGACTTCAGTGACCGAGGGTACCCCCTCTTCTGAGGGCATAGCAGCCAGGAGACGCCTCACAGAATGCATCTTTGCACAGTAAACACACACATTAATTATGTCACAATGAGATGAATGCACACCCACTGTGGTCCCTAGCACAGACACATCACATGCACATCTAATTGGATTAGATCCAAGTACCCCCCCATTGGTACTTGGGAGCAGTAACGCCCTGCCACGGCTCCAATTCTGTTACTGTGCATCCATACACCATTCAGGGACCTGGGATCCCTTCTCCACCAAAACTGAGGGTGACACCCTTATTTTATCAGGAATGCCACCCCCCCACATTCACACATCATTCACACACATAAACCAAATCATAAGTACAGTATACCAAACAAAATCATAAAAATCTAAAAATAAATAAAAAAAATAAAAAATCAAAAGTACCCCTGCAAATTATTATCGGCGGCGAGTGCTCCGTCTGGGCTGCCCACGGGCACGGCCACGGCCAACTGAAGTATCTTCATGGGGGGGGTGTTAGCAGGGGAGGGAGTATCTTCATGGGGGGGTGGGTGAGCAGGGGAAGGAGGAGCCTCCCCTGGTGTCTGTCCTCCTGCTGGCCTGCCCTCCAAGGACATTGCTATCCTTGTCAGACAGTTTGTGAGGGCAGCCGCATTGGCCTGGCCAGCCTGGGTATTGTCCTGGACAGCCCGGGTATTGTCCTGCACAGCCTGGGTCAGGGCAGTCACCTCCTGGGCCATGCCTGTTGTGGCGGTCTGCAGGTCACACAAATATGTGATGACCGCCAATGAGTTGGTGGCCACATCACCGAGTGACTCCCTCATTGCACCCAGGCTGTGCTCCATCTGGGTCAGAGTGTCTTTTATCTGACCCAGAGTGCGAGTCTGCCGGGCATTGTCCTTCTGCAGACTGGCCGGCAGATGCTCGGCCACCCCCCTGGTCTCCTGGGTCGCCATCCTGCCTGCCCCTGAGGCTTGTGGCCTGGGAGGAGGGGATAGAGTGACCCTTGTGGGTTGCGGCCTGTTGGGGGAGGAGTGGGAGGGGCTACCCCTGATGGTGGCCTGACTGCTGCCAGCCTCTGGGGTAGCCTCAGGGGTAGCCTCAAGTGTAGCCTCAAGGGTATCCTCAAAGGTCATCATATCAGAGGCCAAAAGGACTTCCCGGCCAATCTCCAGATCTTCTTCCTCCACCCCCTCATCCTCCTCCCCCTCATCCTCCTCATGAGGGGAGGTTTGGCCACTCCCCTCCCCTGGGGACTCCTCAGCAGCCTCTTGTCCTTGGGGTGGTGCAGCAGCCTGGCCTGATGGGCCAGCAACCTCCTGGCCTGATGGGCCAGCAACCTCCTGGCCTGATGGGCCTGCAACCTCCTGGTCATCTGTGGAGGACACAAAACAATCACAGGTTTGAGGATCCACACACTTGGCACATCTTCCCTTCCCCCATCCACACATGCTAATCACCAGATAGAAAAACCAAAAACTTACCTGGCCGCACAGGAACACCTGTCTGATATCCACGCAGGCCCACCACCTGCTCTGGCTGGAAACCCCGGGCCACTGCCCATTCCTCATCACTCAGACGGATTGGGGCAGGGTCCCCCTCCTCCAGTGCCCGTGGTATGGGCATTGATCTTTGCCACCTTATTACGGACCACGCTCTTTAGATCGTTGATCTTTTTTTGGATGCCAGCGGGGGTCCTCGTCCCCCCCCGCCGCATTTATCTGATCCGTAATCTTTTTTAGAATCTTCTTCCTCTGGGCCGGGGAGGTGTTCCGGCTATCAGGCCCATGTAAATAGCGCCCATATAGGACGATGGACCTAGCAAGGATTTGCTTCTCAACCTGATTAAAATTGAGCTTCCTGCGCTTGGGTGCCATCACAGACACCACTCAGCAACAAGAAGAAACTCACAGGACAAACAAACAAAAATACACACACAACAAACAAACAAAAAAACTCACAGAAGAAACACACAAAAAGCAAAACACACAAGCAGACAGCTACTACAAATTCAAAAACAAACACGCAAAAAACAAACACAAAATACAATCAAAAAAAAAAAAAATACACTCAGAAAAAAAACCCAGAAAATACACTTAGCAGAAACAAACACCAACTACTATCTAATACTCCTTCAAAACTTCTCTATCACACACAACTCACCAACAAACACCGACAAACATTCAGAGCAGAAGCAACTTGCTCTAGGAAGGGTAACACAGGGAAATACTTTTGCAAGGGAAGTGTGTTTGACTGGGGCTATTTATACACAGGGCGATCCTCAAACTAAGTACGCTTGGCCTTTTACCTATCTCACTGATTGCGCCGAGCAAAGTTCTGCACATGCCCAGTGAGCAGCAGATTCGTGCGTGCATGCGCAGTACGGCCGGCCCTTCATTTGCATGGGGTCACGGCTCATTACAATGAAGCACGCCCACTTCCTTCCCACTTGCAATAACCCCGCCTTACGCCTCGGGATTTAAGTTACGCAAGCGCAATTTTGTGCGCAAATGCGCTGTGGATACGGCACTTACGACACCAACTTATGGCGCCGTAACTTAAATGACATCATTTTTGAGTAACTTAATTTGGCTGTGGATCTGGCCCACAGTTCCTAGCTGTGACCCCTCGGTGCTGTGTCACATGGCTTTGTGGATCATGTAATATTACTTTACTATGTTCTCCCCTCTGTTTTTGGTAGGATCAGAGGGCCAGATTCACAAAAGAGATACGACAGCGTATCTCCTGATACGCCGTCGTATCTCTGTGTTAGGGACGTCCTAACTATGCGAGTGATTCATAGAATCAGATACGCATAGCTAGCCCTAAGATCCGACAGGTGTAATTGAATTACACTGTCGGATCTTAAGGATGCAATTCTAGGCCGGCCGCTAGGTGGCGAGGCCATTGCGGCCGGCGTAGAATATGCAAATGAATACTTACGGCGATCCTCGAACGTCCGAACGGCCCGTCGATCTAACTGTACGTCGTTTCCGTCGAGTTACGCTGCGTAAAATTAGGGCTGTGCCCTAGTTGTCCTAAGCCATGTTAAGTATGGCCGTCGTTCCCGCGTCGAAATTTAAAAATCAACGTCGTTTGCGTAAGACGTCCGTGAATGGCGCTGGACGCCATTTACGTTAACGTCTAAGCAAATGACGTCGGGTAATTTACCCGACGGAGCATGCGCAGTACGCTCGGCGCGGGAACACGCCTAATTTAAATGGTGCCCGCCCCATTTGAATTGGGCGGGCTTGTGCCGAGCGGATTTACGATACACCGCCGCAAGTTTACAGGTAAGTGTTCTGAGAATCAGGCACTTACGCTGTAAACCTGCGGCGGTGTAACGTAAATCACATACGTTACGCTGCCCAGGAGCAACGTAATTATATGTGAATCTGGCCCAGAGATATTAACCCACAGAGCTTTTTAGCTTTGTTGTAGAGTTGCGGCAATATGATTTTTGAATTGAATGCAGTGGGTGACCATTCTTTGCACATCATCACTTCTCTTTGCATTGCCTTAAAAGTGCAAGATTACCTTTTGGGCAGCTGTTACAACAGAGGATCTTTATTTACTCGGGCGGTTATTTTTGATCATGGGCGCTAACCTTGTGAGGTTTCATTTCATGGTCTGTGTGTGCTCTCCTGCCCCTTGACGATGGCTAGTTTGAGCTCAATTTGGAAATTGGAGCGTTTTTAGGTTAGGGCCGACTTATGTGTTCAACACTCTTAATGTGTATAGCTAGTCCGGCCCCTGAAGAAGAATATTATTGAAACACATTGGGTCATCTCACATGGAACCATATTTTTATAATGGCAGTTTTGAAATTAATGGATCCTATGTGGGAATGTGTTGTGGATAGGTTATATTTATCCATAGAAGAGCATTATATTATGTAAATCATGTCGGCCATGTTTTTTTTTTTAATTGTATACTTTTCTTTTGGTTACATTTCTGTGCCAAAAGTACCATCTAGTATTTTTTTTTTTTCTGCCTTAAAATTTCTTAAACCACTATGCAATACATATATAGTGCCTTGATAGAAAGATTTCAAACTTATTTTTTTTATTATTATTATACAGTTGCCCAGCAATCCACACTGGAAACAGTCAGCCTTTCTTGAGTGAAACCATGCAACTCATGGTGTCGCCTGGCCCCACCATGTGTGTTATATATATATATATATATATATATATATATATATATATATATATATATATATATATATATGAGTCTGTGTGTGTGCATCTTGTGATTAAAAGAACTGACTCGGAAGCAGTTTCCTTCTCCTTTCCTCCCTGATGCTGTCAAGGATTTGGATAGCACAAGGGGTGATTGGGCAACACATTGAGTTGCTTGGTGTCTTATAAAATGCCAGCAGTTTTTCAAATGCTAAATGGTGTGACAGCCTAAACCAAAGTGGTGCTAAGCATATAGGATGGTACATGTTGTATGGCTTGTTAATGTTTATTTAGAATCATTCTAGGGTGAACTTCCACCTTTTTATATTGCAGATTGACCCAGTAATATATTCCTTCTTGCAGGTAAAAAACGCTATATTAGCTGGCGCCAAAGGAATCATCTTGTTTTCTGATCCGGCTGATTACTGTGCCCCTGGCGTTAAGCCCTATCCAGATGGCTGGAACTTACCTGGTGGCGCAGCCCAGAGAGGAAATGTTCTGAATCTCAACGGAGCTGGAGACCCTCTAACTCCAGGTTATCCTGCTAAAGGTTGGTAAAACAAACAATATGGAAAAGTTATAGAATCGGTACTATGACATATATGCATTTAAAGCAGACCCTGAATGAAAGAGGTAAAAAATGCTTTGTGACCTCTGTCATGTAAGCTAAATTAATGTATAAAAACATTAAATCTAACAACGAAGGGTGTTCTAGTTTTTTGGCCCCACAGTCTGAGTCAAGCAGCATGGTTTCTGATCATGTGATAATTGTCACAACCAATTATGTTGATCAGGGCTGCCAACAGAGGGGTACAGGTGGTAACCATTTGGTCAGCGGGGGACCCTGGGCCTGGCATGTGCTGCTTTGGGCACCCCAAATTCAGTGTCATTCCAGCAGAGTTCAAAAGAACAGTGCAGTTCACAGAACGACTCGGACTCCTTCCTCCACTTCCTAGCATCGACTCTGAGCAGGGCCGGATTCCAGACAAGGCCAACAAGGCCAGGCCTCAGGGCGGCACTGTGGCTGAGAGGAGAGGACACTTTCACCACTTTCACTTTCATTTCGGGAGCTGCCCCCTGTCATGTCACGGATGGTGAGAGGAGAGAAAACTAGGAGGTGAGCACCCCCCGCTTCTCAATGCAATTTTCAGCAGCAGAAACCCCCCCCCCGCCTCTCAATGTGAGCACCCGCCCGCTTCTCAATGTCCTGCCAAAAAAGTCCCCCGGTGGATAATGTCCCCCCTGTACTGCGGAGGCGGCATTGAAGCACCCGGCCTTGGGGTGGCAAAGGGAGTAAATCCGGGCCTGGCTCTGAGCGCTCTTTCACTGACTTCTCATGTTGCCAATATGGCATATGCCTAGGCCCACACCTTTCTGTGTTATGTTGTGTTCACATGCATCAACGTTGAGTGTCATTGGGTACAAAAAATATTATGTTTTTTCATAACCAAAATGTTGTATTTGTTTTCTGCCGGGCAGAGTTTATGTACAGATACAGTGCAGATGAAGGAGTAGGACTGCCCAGCATTCCTGTCCATCCTATAGGTTACCATGATGCAGAAAAGATCCTCAAGTAAGTTGTTTCTTGGTAAAGCAATCTCTTCTTTATACAAGGTATCTAACCCGGTAATGTTAATGTAGATTAATCAAAGCAATCCTCACATATAGGTAGATTCAGGTACATTGGAATAACTTTAGGGCGGCGTAGCCTAGCCTGTTTAGGCTACACCGCCGTAAATTAGCTACTCTAGTAGTGATTTTCAATCTACTTACCTGCTAATCTACGGTGGCGTAGCCTCAAACGAGCGGGCGTAAGGGCGCCTAATTCAAATGACTTGGAGGGGGGCGTGTATCATGGTAATGAGGCTTGACCTCAAGTTTTTGACGTTTTTTGTCACTGCGCATGCGCCGGGCGACTACATTTCCCAGTGCGCATTGCGGCTAAGTACGCCGTACGGGCCTATTTATTTCGACGTGGACGTAAACAATGTAAATCCCGATTCGCGGACGACTTACGCAAACGACGTAAACATTTTGAATTTTGCGGCGGGAACGGCGGCCATACTTAACATTACTATTCCACTAGAGCATAGCTCTAACTTTAGGCGGCCTATCTCTTACGTAAACGGCGTAAAAGTACTGCGTCGGCCTGGCGTTCGTTCGTGAATCGGCTTATCCCCTCTTTTTCATAATCTACGCCGGCCGCAATGGAAACGCCATCTAGCGGCCATCAGCAACATTGCAATCTAAGATAGGACGGCGCAAGCCGTCCTATCTTAGATATGTTTAAGTGTATCTCTGTTAGAGAATACACTTAAACATAGGTCGGTGCAGATTCAGAGTTAGGTCGGCTTATCTGTAGATAAGCCGGCCTAACTCTTTCTGAATCTACCTAATAGTGTATAAATATACCTGATGTAACCTCTTTTTGCGAAGGGGCACAGGTTTCCAGAGACTGGCCCATGTTTGAACAGAATGCAGCAGACTAACCTTTCAGCTGTACTCTAGGCAGATATAAAAGACACACCTAAAGACAGTCCAGCTTACATAGTTACATAGTTAGGTTGAAAAAAGACACAAGTCCATCCAGTTTAACCATAAAAAAAAACTATAATATACAATCCCATATACCCAATTCTATACCCAGAGGAAGGCGAAAATCCCCAGCAGAGCATGGTCCAATTTGCTACAGCAGGGGAAAAAATTCCTTCCTGGTCCCCCGAGAGGCAATTGGATTTTCCCCAGGTCTACTTTACCTATAAATGTTAGTACCCAGTTGTACTGGGTTAGGAAATAATCCAGGCCTTTCTTAACCACTTAAGACCCGGACCTTTATGTAGGTAAAGGACCTGGCCAGTTTTTGCGATTCGGCACCACGTCGCTTTAACTGACAATTGCACGGTCGTGCGATGTGGCTCTCAAACTAAATTGGCGTCCTTTTTTTCCCACAAATAGAGCTTTCTTTTGGTGGTATTTGATCACCTCTGCGGTTTTTATTTTTTGTGCTATAAACAAAAATAGAGCGACAATTTAAAAAAAAAAATCAATATTTTTTACTTTTTGCTATAATTAATATCCCCAAAAAGATATAAAAAACTTTTTTTTCCCCTCAGTTTAGGCCGATACGTATTCTTCTACCTATTTTTGGTAAAAAAAATCACAATAAGTGTTTATCGATTGGTTTGCGCAAAATTTATAGCGTTTACAAAATAGGAGATAGTTTTATTGCATTTTTATCTAAAAAAAAAAATTTCATAGCGGCGATCAGCGATTTTTTTTCATGACTGCGACATTATGGCGGACACATCGGACAATTTTGACACATTTTTGGGACCATTGTTATTTTCACAGCAAAAAATGCTATAAAAATGCATTGTTTTCTGTGAAAATGACAATTGCAGTTTGGGAGTTAACCACTAGGGGGCGCTGTAGGGGGCGGGGCTAAATGTGTGACATCATTGATCGTGTTTCCCTATATTAGGGAACACACGATCAATGAAGCTGCCACTGTGAAGAACGGGGAAGCTGTGTTTTACACACAGCTCTCCCCGTTCTTCAGCTTCGGGGACCGATCGCGGGACTCCGGCGACGATCGGCTCCGCAGGTCCCGCGGTCACGGAGCTTCGTACCTTCGGCTGGGCACTTAAAGAGGACGTACAGGTGCGTGCTTGTGCCCAGCTATGCCATTCTGCTGACGTATATCTGCAGGACGCGGTCCTTAAGTGGGTAACCACTTCCCGACCGCCGCATGTAAATGTACGTCCACAGAATGGCACGTACAGGCACATGGGCATACATGTACGTCCTTGCCTTCTAGCGGGTGGGGGGTCCGATCGGGACCCCCCCCCCCCCGCTACATGCGGCGGTCGGATTCCCGCGGGGAGCGATCCGGGACTACGGCGCGGCTATTCGTTTATAGCCGCTCCGTCGCGATCGCTCCCCGGAGCTGAAGAACGGGGAGAGCCGTATGTAAACACGGCTTCCCCGTGCTTCACTATGGCGCTGCATCGATCGAGTGATCCCTTATGTAGGGAGACTCGATCGATGACGTCAGTCCTACAGCCACACCCCCCTACAGTTGTAAACACACACTAAGTGAACACCAACTCCTACAGCGCCCCCTGTGGTTAACTCCCAAACTGCAACTGTCATTTTCACAATAAACAATGCATTTTAAATGCATTTTTTGCTGTGAAAATGACAATGGTCCCAAAAATGTGTCAAAATTGTCCGAAGTGTCCGCCATAATGTCGCAGTCACGAAAAAAATCGCTGATCGCCGCCATTAGTAGTAAAACATTTTTTTTTTATAAAAATGCAATAAAACTATCCCCTATTTTGTAAACGCTATAAATTTTGCGCAAACCAATCGATAAACGCATATTGCGTTTTTTTTTACCAAAAATAGGTAGAAGAATACGTATCGGCCTAAACTGGGGAAAAAAACTTTTTTAGATAGGTTTTTGGGGGATATTTATTATAGCAAAAAGTAAAAAATATTGAATTTTTTTCAAAATTGTAGCTCTATTTTTGTTTATAGCGCAAAAAATAAAAACCGCAGAGGTGATCAAATACCACCAAAAGAAAGCTCTATTTGTGGGAAAAAAAGGACGCCAATTTTGTTTGGGAGCCACGTCGCACGACCGCGCAATTGTCTGTTAAAGCGACGCAGTGCCGAATCGCAAAACCTGGCCTGGGCATTAAGCTGCTTAAAGGTCCGGGGCTTAAGTGGGTAAAGCAGTCTACTGAGCTGGCCAGGACCACCTCTGCAGGGAGTCTTCTCCACATTTTCACAGCTCTTACTGTGAAGAAACCTTTCCATATTTGGAGATTAAATCTCTTTTCCTCTAGACGTAAAGAGTGCCCCTTGTCTTGGGTGCCTTTGTCAGGATATAGCTTCCTCCAGTCTGGAACCAGGTATTATAGCTGAATATTTCACCCTAGACGACACTAGCTTATATACAACTGGAACTTGCTTTATTGAAAATTCACACAGAATATATAGCACAGAAGATCAGTTAGAACAGTCAGTTACCCTAACAATGCAATCTGTAAACAGGAATATAATTCACATAGCTAAGGAACCACAAATCTAAACCTTAAAATAATTAAACAACTAGCCACCCAGATGACTCAGTTCCCACCCAGATCATGTGGCACCAAGCCCACAACCTTGGATACAAAGTACATTACAGTTTATCATAAGCATAAACATCCTACAGTGGTTCGATAACCAGGTAAAGTGGTCACAATATTTCATCTCCAAGAGTGTGTGATCTAGTGCAAAGAGCAATCTATAGATGAAGGAGCGCTTTTACTATATCCAATAAGGTGCAGTAGCAAGCAGTGGGATTTCTTGAAATAGATGAAGCTAGAGATGTCTATGTACAGTGTTCAAAGATAGGTGCAGTAAAGTACCGTATTTATTGGGGTATAGCGCGCTCCCACGTATAGCGCGCACCCCTAAAGTTGCCCCGAATTTCTGTGGAAAAAAGTTTTTTTGTACTTACAGTTTTGGTGTCTTGCGCGGCGTCCATCGGCAGCTTCGTCGGGTCCGGCGTCCGTCTGCGGCTTCGGGTGTCCTCTTCGTCGGATCCGGCGTCCTTCTGCGGCGTCCTCCCCGCTCGTTTCCCGCGCCGAGTTTGAATACTGTGCCGACATATACAGAGCGCAGTACACTTGTGTATTGTTGGGCAGGTTCGGCTACTCTCGCGCTGACGTCCTGTACGTCCAGGACGTCAGCGCGAGAGAAGCCGAGACTGCCCGACAATACACGAGTGTACTGCGCTCGGTATATGTCGGCGCAGTATTCAAACTCAGCGCGGGAAAGCAGGTATCGGCGTATACCGTGCACCCACGATTTTTCCCTGATTTTCAGGGCAAAAAAATGCACGGTATACGCCGATAAATACGGTATTCCCAAGGTAAAGCTGTCTGTACAAGGTGTCCCAGTGAAGTAATAAGGAAAGGTTTGCAAAAGTGGGCAATTGCCCTCTCACCAACGACCAGGCTGATTTTAATGCCTTCTGGCCAGCAGCTCTTGCAGCGGGTCCCCTGTGATGATCTTACATAGTTACATAGTTACATAGTTAGTCAGGTTGAAAAAAGACACAAGTCCATCCAGTTTAACCACAAAAAATAAAAAAACAAAATAAAAAACACAGTACAATCCCATACACCCAACTCCATACCCACAGTTAATCCAAAGGAAGGCAAAAAACCCCAGCAGAGCATGATCCAATTTGCTACAGCAGGGGAAAAAATTCCATCCTGATCCCCCGAGAGGCAATCGGATTTACCCTGGATCAACTTTACCTACAAATCTTAGTACTCAGTTATATTCTGTACATTTAGGAAAGAATCCAGACCTTTCTTAAAGCAATCTACTGAGCTGGCCCGATGAAAAGCTCGAAGCACAGGTGGTCGGATGACCGAGGTGGTGCTGGATGTATATCTGACGAACAGCAAGCAGTGTTAGGCCCTTCTCATCCGAGTCGGAATGTTGTACCCCACGTGGTAGGCCGCGACCTCGCCCTCCATGCACGGAGAGGTCCGTCACGCATTCCGGCCCAGGAGGAAGAGACCCTGGGGCGGGTCTTTGGCTTCTTTTATAGCTCCTCCCAGCAATATCCCTGAAGGTAGCAAAGATCCCTGGGATATGTAGTCCAAGTGTATAGTCAGGCGGAGCAATTGCCATTCTGAGAAACTACTGACCCCACAATCCCTTTAGTTTGGCTAACAAATATGATGTCAGTAACACTGGGCACTAGAGGTTCACTGCAATTGTAGTCCACATTGATACATGTGTATACATTATCAATTGACATTTTATAAGCGTGTTGGTTGAGTATACTGTATTCTACATGCATTTTGCAAGAGTGAGGGTCCTTTCCTTTCTGTCAGGGGCTCATGCCTTCTTTCATAAAGGTAGACCTCCCCCGATTCCTTCCCCAGAAAGTGGTTTGAATATGGTCAGCTATAAAAGTCCTATGAAGCTTGACTGTAATATAATGGTCCGTCATTGTACAGCTGCCTCTTCTTCTCTACATTGTAGTCATACAGCAGTCACAACTATCCAATGACACCAACTAATGCTCATCATTTCATTTTTTTCCTTGTTTCTACGCAGGCTTATGGGAGGACCAGCTCCACCAAAGGCATGGAAAGGAAATCTCAATGTCTCCTATAATATCGGACCTGGATTTTTGAGCAACTTTTCGAACAGGTAGCTCATTAAAAAGTCCTTAGCAGTGTCCTATTGGGGAGAGTGCTTTTTGTATCTAAGGCCCCTTTCAGACGGACGGATAGAATGGTGCTTTTAGCTGCTGATTTTACTGCAGCTAGAAGCACACAATGCTTTCCTATGACATCATTCACACACTACGGTTACCTGCGATGTTTTTCTCCGCGGTTTTGTGCGGATAGAAAAAATAGAACTGAATGCGTCCAGCTGCGAAATCCCGCAGCTATCCGCACATAACCACAGGTAACCGCAGTGCACTGTGTCAGCTGCATTTGGTATGAATCTTGAGGAGGAACTTCACGCCAAATTTCAACTAAAAAAACGGCATGGGTTCCCCCTGCAGGAGCATACCAGGCCCTTGGGTCTGCTATGGATTTTAAGGAGACACCCTCTGCGCTGAAAAACCGGCGTGGGGGGGTCCCCCAAAATCCATACCAGACCCGTATCCGAGCAGCAGCCCGGCCGGTCAGGAAAGGGGTGGGGACGGGCGAGCGCCCCCCCTCCTTAACCGTGCCAGGCCGCATGCCCTCAACATGGGGGGGGGGGTAGGTGCTTTGGGGCAGGGGGGCGCCCTGTGGCCCTCCCACCCCAAAGCACCCTGTCCCATGTTGATGAGGACAGGGCCTCTTCCCGACAACCCTGGCCGTTGGTTGTCGGGGTCTGCGGGAAGGGAGCTTATCGGAATCTGGGAGACCCCTTTAATAAGGGGGCCCCAAGATGCCGGCCCCCCGCAGTTAAGGAGGGGGGGGGCGCTCGCCTGTCCCCACCCCTTTCCTGACCGACCGGGCTGCTGCTCGGATACGGGTCTGGTATGGATTTTGGGGGACCCCCCACGCCGGTTTTTCGGTGCAGGGGGTGTCTCCTTAAAATCCATAGCAGACCCAAGGGCCTGGTATGCTCCTGTAGGGGGGACCCATGCCGGTTTTTAGTTGAAATCCAAGTCGGATCCCCGTTCAATATCGTGCCGCTGCTAAACGCAACCGCAGCTAAAAGCACTGTACAAATGCAGCTGATCGCTGTGCCTGGAGTCTTGAATTCCAGCAAAACATAAACATGCTTTTAGCTGCGGTAAAACTGCCGTTCGTCTGAAAGGGGCCTAAAATTGTTACCCTTTCACTGCCAGAGTGGTTTGTGTCTTTTACACATATAGTTAAACAAAAAATCATTAGTCTTGAAGATTAGTTAAAACCACTGCATAACCGGGGGGTCCGTGGAAGTGATCGAACAACTGTAGCAGCCAGTGCATATAAAAGGGTTGCATAGACCTATAACATAACTCCAGGTACAGTTTTGGTACCTACTGTATATTTATATGGTTTTATCTGTCAAAGGATTTTAAATTCTGTGCAGCTAGGTTTAAGATTTACACACCTCTGGCACACTGCACAGCCAGAAGGATTATTTATTTCCAGGTCAAAAGTATTTGGAAGAAGAGCCCCAGATCCCACACCCTTCTTCGTTCCAAGTTTTATTTTCCTAGAAGCCCTTTAGTGGTTCATTTAATGTATTGGTAAGAAAACAAACAACAACAAAAAAACTGAAATTTGATTGGCTAAAAGTAATTTTAATGCCCTGTACACACGATCGGATATCTGGAATCTAATCCGATGGATTTATTCATCGGATAT
Source organism: Rana temporaria (assembly GCF_905171775.1). Taxonomy (NCBI): domain Eukaryota; kingdom Metazoa; phylum Chordata; class Amphibia; order Anura; family Ranidae; genus Rana; species Rana temporaria. The sequence continues at coordinate 41,015,899 of NC_053490.1, forward strand.
CCGATGAAGCTGACTTTCATCAGTCTTGCCTACACACCATCGGTTAAAAATCCAATCGTGCCCAACACGGTGACGTAAAACACTACGACATGCTGAGAAAAATTAAGTTCATGCGTCGACTTGATTCTGAGCATGCTGGATTTTTTATGGATTTCTCCACAGACGATCGTTTTTTTTTCTATCGGTTTTTTAACCATAAGAGAATTTTAAAACGGTTCTATTTTTTTTTTTCACCGATGGATAAAAAACTGATGGGGGCCACATACGATCGGTTCGTCTGATGAAAACGGTCCATCGGTCCGTTTTCATCAGAGGAACCGATCGTGTGTACAGGGCTTTAGTCCTCTTTTGGATGCACAACTAAAACCAGCCCTAAATGGTTCATTTTTCTTTTTTGCCATCCACACAAATGAAGACGAAGGAATCCCCGGGCCAGGCCAATTGTGTTCATTCAGCTGGACTCGGAGCGATGAGAATACACTGATCAGTAGCTGCAGCCACTGATTGACCAAAGGTTTTCCAGCTTGTTCATTTGACAATAGGGATGGCCACACAGTCATCGAAATTCAGCCCCTGCCTGCTAAACCTGCCAAATTTTGATCCATCTATGACCACCTTTAACAAGGCAAATAAGACTGTCCTTTTGAAAGCAACAGATAATGGGCTGGATTCACAAAGAGTTACGCCGGCGTATCAGTCGATACGCCGACGTAACTCGGAATCTAAGCCCGTCGTAAGTTTAAGTGTATGCTTAAACTGAGATACACTTAAACCTATCTAAGATACGACGGCCTGCGCCGTCGTATCTTATGGTGTAATTTTTACACTGGCCGCTAGGTGGCGCTTCCGTTGATTTTGGCGTAAATATGCAAATGACCTAGATACGCCGATTCACAAATGTACGTACGCCCGGCGCTATTTTTTTACGTCGTTTACGTTAGGCTTTTTCGGCGTAAGGTTGCTCCTGCTATTATGAGGCGTACGCAATGTTAAGTATGGCCGTCGTTCCCGCGTCAAAATTTGAAAATTTTACGTTGTTTGCGTAAGTCGTCCGTGAATGGGGCTGGCGTAATTTACGTTCACGTCGAAACCAATACGTACTTGCGGCGTACTTTGGAGCAATGCACACTGGGATATGTACACGGACGGCGCATGTTCATTAACATAAAACACGCCCCCCTCATCCTCATTTGAATTAGGCGCGCTTACGCTGGCCCCATTTATGCTAGGCCGCCGTAAGTTAGGAGGCAAGTGCTTTGTGAATACAGCACTTGCCTCTCTAACTTACGGCGGCGTAGCGTAAATACGATACGGTACGCCGCCGTAAAAATGCGCGGATCTACGTGAATCCAGCCCAATGTAATTTCATTTTTTTTTGATGATCTAATGTACAATCTTTGTTTTACGAACACACATTTAATACACAACAAAGGGTTTCCAGAGCACAACTGTATAGCTAAACCGACAACAAGGAAGAGCCGCTTGCTTTGCAGCTTTCTTTGTCTCATTGAAAAGTCTGATTTAGGCATCTGGTAAAGAAGTCACTGCTTTGTTCCTCCTTCTAGCTCTGTAAAGAGTGGGCTTCTTTTAGCACAGCTGACAACTATGAAATTGAAACTAGAAGGCTACCTGCTGGTTGGCGAGAGGGTTGCATAATATGTAATACATTTTTATTTTTTTATTTACCGGTCTTAAAGGAAAAAACAAATCTACAGATATGTGCAAAACTGGTATACATTACCTTTTAGATCCATTCATATATTGCGTAGAGGGAACGAGCGTTCCATCATTCATCATTTCGCACGATTCTGAATGTCACGCATAGGGCAGCCCCTGAGGACTGTAGCTGCTCGTTTTAATAAAGACTAACTTTCCCATGGATCCAGTGCTCTCTTCACCCAGGCTGGTTCTTCACCGGTCTTTGGGTACCGGGCACGGCCATTTTGACTGTGCAAAGCTGGCTGTGGCTTCAGAACCAGCCTCCCACTGCGTATGTGCGAATCGTCCTGTAGCCTCCTGGGACCTGTAATATGTGGCAGAAGGTTGCTGGGAGGGGGAGGAGTCATTTCTTCAGTGTTAAGTAGTGTGAGTGTACAGCTTGTATAACAGTGTACATTTGCTGTCCCCTCAAAATAACTCAACACACAGCCATTAATGTCTAAACCACTGGCAACAAAGTGAAAATGTCCAAATTGGGCCCAACGTCAATATTTTGTGTGGCCACCATTATTTTCCAGCACTGCCTTAACCCTCTTGGGCAAGGAGTTCACCAGAGCTTCACAGGTTGCCACTGGAGTCCTCTTCCACTCCTCCATGATGACATCACGGAGCTGGTGGATGTTAGACCTTGTGCTGCTCACGTTTGAGGATGCCCCACAGATGCTCAATAGGGTTTAGTTTTGGAGACATACTTGGCCAGTCCATCACCTTTACCCTCAGCTTCTTTAGCAAGGCAGTGGTCATCTTGGAGGTGTGTTTGGGATCATTATCATGTTGGAATACTGCCCTGCAGCCCAGTCTCTGAAGGGATGGGATCATGCTCTACTTCAGTATGTTACAGTACATGTTGGCATTCATGGTTCCCTCTAAGAACTGTAGCTCCCCACTGCCGGAATCACTCATGCAGCCCCAGACCATGACACTCCCACCACCATGCTTGACTGTAGGCACACACTTGTCTTTGTACTCCTCACCTGGTTGCCGCCACACGTTTGACATCATCTGAACCAAGCTTATCTTGGTCTGATAAGACCACAGGACATGGTTCCAGTAATCCATGTCCTTAGTTTGCTTGTCTTTAGAAAACTTTTGCAGGCTTTCTTGTGCATCATCTTTAAAAGAGGCCATGCAGACCAATTTGATGCAGTGTGCGGCGTATGGTCTGAACACTGACACTGACTGTAAAAAGAACTTCCCTAACATTAGCGATTTTGAGTCTCCAGGGAGAAAATATGAAAATGATTTATTCCTTATTCCTGTGTGTCATCTGATGTCATATCATTACTATGGCCCTTAGCTTGATTTAAAATGGTGGCCTTTTGAGATGTGGTTACATTTGACTCCTCCTATTGACAAAATATTCCTGTGCCAATATGTGTGTGTGTGTGTATAGGTACAATGCTGCAAGCCTGACATTTGTTTTACCTATAATATATGTATTATGTACTAAATTTGCATCATTGTTTTCTGGAATTGCACATCTCAAGTGAGCAAAAGGTATAGTTTATGTTGATTGTCTAACAATCCTGTCAAAATAGTTTTTTAAAATGTTGACTTTATATAAATAATAATCAGTTGATCAAATTTAACAAATGTTTCCTAAAAGATTTCCATTTAATTGTCTCAGGCAGGTGAGAATGCACGTTTACACCAACAATGAAGTCACAAGGATTTATGATGTCATCGGTACCATTCGAGGGGCTTTAGAACCAGGTATGAGCCTGACAAGTTATGGTGCATGACATTTTCTTGGTGTCTGATATGTGAATGTGGGTATTGTGGGAAGGCATGTATAAGACCTTAAGGTAAATTTAAAGGGGTCTGTTTAGACAAACTATAGGGATTATTCCTTACAGCTGGGGAATGCTTATTTCCTATGTCTGTCTGCTCCATCTAGTAGTCATAATGCGGTATTTTCCTGATTGGTGTATTTTAGGAAAATACTGCATTATGGAAAATACGGTACTTATTACGTTTCGAAAGGACAATCGTAAACAAGCAGTACGTAAGAGAGGACAAAGGGTAAGCTCTTATGAAGATTTGGTTAATAGACAACAAAAACAGTAAAGCCTCATACACACGATCCAACTTTATGGCCATAATTGTCTGACGGAGGTGTTGTGTCGGATAATCTGACCGTGTGTATGCTCCATCAGACAATTATTGGCTGAATTAATGACAAAAGTAGGCTGTTCATGCTCACCAATTGGGCAATACATCTATTACATCGGTTTATCCGATCGCGTGTTCGCAAGTCCGTCCAACTAAAATCCAAAGTACAAACACACATGCTCAGAACCAATGTTAAACATCAGCCAACAATAGTAGAAGTTGCCCAAATGGTGTCAGTAAAGAGCTTAAAAACCACGTGGTTTGGTGGATGTTGGCTGAAAATGTTGTGCCGTGTGTATGCAGAACAAGTTTATGGCCAACGCTATTCGGACCAAAATCCACGGAAAAGTTGGTTGGAAGTCCGATCGTGTGTACGAGGCTTTAGAGATGCAAAGAGAAAACACATACAAACCTATACAAAGAGAAAACAAGGAAAGTACCAAGGAGGTTAATAACCAACACCAGGTTGTAAATAAAATAAAATGGATAACATTTGGCAGTCAACAACCAATGGTGTACATCAATCATGGTCTAGTGGTAGGGACAAAGTCCCAGTATTGCCATGCCTCATCAAACTTTCTTAAAGCATTAGCCCTGACAGCAAGTGTTCTTTCATATGTGTAATGAAGAATAACTAGAGCCTTAAAGCGGTGGTTCACCCTCAATAACAACATTCTAGCATAAAATTAGGCATAGTAACGCGAGCTACAGTATGCCTTTATTTATTTTTTTAGCCCCGTACTCACTGTTTAATCCTATAGTGAAGATTCAGACTCCCCGCGGGGAATGGGCATTCCTATCCAGAGGGAAGATGATTGACGGCCGGCTCTGGCACGTCACGCTCCCCGAAGATAGCCGGAGTAGGTCTCGGCTCTTCACGGCGCCTGCGCACAGACTAGGCGCAGGCGCCGTGAAGAGCCAAGTCCTATTTCGGCTATTTCCGGAGAAGAGAGCCGGCCGTCAATCATCTTCCCTCTGGATAGGAACGCCCATTCCCCGCGGGGAGTCTGAATCTTCACTATAGGATTAAACAGTGAGTACGGGGCAAAAAAAATAAATAAAGGCATACTGTAGCTCGCGCTACTATGCTTAATTTAATGCTAGAAAAAAAAATGTTTTATAGGGTGAACCTCCTCTTTAAGTTCGGACACATTAGGCGCTATGGGCCAGATTCACATAGAAGCGCGGCGGCGTAACGTATCGTATCTGATTCACCAAGCACTTGCAATGAAAACCTACGCCGGCGGCCTCCGGCGCAAGGCGAGCCAATTTAAATGGGCGTGTGCCATTTAAATTAGGCGCGCTCCTGCGCCGGACCTACCGCGCATGCTCCGTTTCCGAACTCCCGCCGTGCTTTGCGCGAAGTGACGTCATTTTTTCGAACGGCGACGCGCGTAGCGTAATTCCGTATTCCCGGACGGCTTACGCAAACAACGTTATTTTTTAAATTTCGACGCGGGAACGACGGCCATACTTTATACAGCAATACGATTGCTGTGTAAAGTTAAGGCACCAAAAAAAACTACTAACTTTGCGACGGGAAACTAGACTAGCGGCGACGTAGCGAACGCGAAAAACCGTCGGGAATCGCCGTAACTCCTAATTTGCATACCCGACGCTGGTTTACGACGTGAACTCCCCCCAGCGACGGCCGGGGTTCCCCAGAGTGCTCTCCCCCCTTACATCGGGGTTCCCCAGAGTACTCTCCCCCCTTACATCGGGGTCCCCAGAGTGCCCTCCCTTGTCTGCAGCAATTATAAAAAAAAACTTCTGCTCAGCTGGGGGCCAAGTGAAGCAACAGAACTGTTAATGTTATCAGGCACAAGCTCTTATCTATATTCAGTAGTTTCGGCAATTTAATGATTGTCCTGACATCCATTTCTATACCAAACTCCACCGGGACTATTTGATTTTTGGTCTCACTCAGGCGGAGTAATACTTGTGCTGCGGTTCCTGACAATTATATTGCCCGGCAGATTGGTATAGAAGTGGACGTCAGGACAATAATTGTTGAAACTGCTGAATATAGATAGGAATTTGTGCCTTATAACATTAACTAATTATGTTCCTCCCCCGGTTACCAGCTGAGCAGATGGAGCCCAGAGCCAACCCTAGGTTTACATCCCTAATGTTTAGCGCTGCGCAAACTGTTTGCGCTATATAAATCCTGTATAATAATAGGTAAGAGACTCTGGGCTATGGGCCCCAGATTCAAGGCTATAGCCCCAGTAGCCACCTCTTAGTGATGCCACTGCTTAGATGGCTCATTATTTGAAAAATACGTTGTTGCATGTCACAAGCAACTGCCTAGCCATAACAAACGTTGTCCAATATGATTTTGAATAATCATCCATGTTAGTGTTCACTATGCAACATTTTCCTGATTCAGGGAGTGTCTCTTTTTTTCCAGCAATGCCTATTACACGTGCACAGTCTTTGGCAGCTTTCTGTAGCTTTAAGTTGACTGAATATTATATGCAGCACTTTGGTCATATCAGGGGCTGCACCTGAAGCCTACCTAAGTAAGTTGACCGCCACTGGACTAGTCATACTGACAACTATTTTTGTATGGTGAGCAATATTACGTAAACATGGTTAGATTCTACACTTAAATCCATCAAAGAAATTGTATTTTATGTAAACGGAACTTCACCAGACACGCAATGCTTTTTTTTTTTTTTTCCGTTTCTGTAGATCGTTACATCATTTTGGGAGGCCATCGAGATTCCTGGGTGTTTGGTGGAATAGATCCAACTACCGGAGCAGCTGTACTGCAGGAAGTTGCGAGAAGCTTTGGAAAAAAAGTAAAAGAAGGTAGAGTCTCCATAACATTGTTTTGACTTGAAATTTTTGGTTAATATAAAATGAAAATTACCGCAAATATTTTAGATTTGTTTAAAAATATTTCATCTATTCTGCAATGAGGATGAAGGCAGTGCAGAGATTGTCAACAGTGTAGCAACAAATTGTCCTGTCTTTTCACACACCTAGAGGGTTGATTTACTAAAAAACAAATAGGCTAATCACTTGGTTGCACTTTGCAAAGGCAACTTCCCTTAGCTTAGTGAATGAGGTGAAATTTCACTTTGCAAAGAATGCACAATGGATTGCAATAGACGAGGAACTCCATGGGCCAGATTAAGATAGGTGAGCGGATCTTTAGAATCTAATTTACGTTACGCCGCCGCAAGTTTTTGAGGCAAGTGCTTTATTCAGAAAGCACTTGCCTGTAAACTTGCGGCGGCGTATGGTAAATCCCCCGGCGGAATTCAAATTCCGCGGGTAGGGGGCGTGTAAAATTTAAATCAGGCTCGTCCCCGCACCGAACGAACTGCGCATGCTCCGTCTGTAAAATTTCCCAGCGTGCATTGCTCTAAATGACGTCGCTAGGACATCATTGGTTTCGACGTGAACGTAAATTACGTTCATCCGTATTCGCAAACGACTTACGCAAACGATGTCAAAAATTCAAAACTCGGTGCGGGAACGACGGCCATACTTAACATAGGATACGCCACACATACCCCTCATATAGCAGGGGTAACTATACGCCAAAAAAAGCCGAACGCAAGCGACGTAAAAAAAAAGCGCCGGGCGGTCGTTCGTTTCTGAATCGGCGTAACTCCTCATTTGCATATTCCTCGCGTATACAAACGGAAGCGCCACCTAGCGACCAGCGTGAGATTGCAGCCTAAGATCCGACGGTGTAAGTCACTTACACCTGTCGGATCTTAGGGATATCTATGCGTAACCTGATTCTATGAATCAGGCGCATATATACGACGGCCGGACTCGGAGATACGACAGTGTATCAGGAGATACGCCGGCGTATCTCTTTTCTGAATCCGGCCCCATGTCTTTTGCAGTGTGTTAAAGGTGACCCATGAGTCCCCAGTGTCAGTCCTCCCTTGATTGACATGATCTATGGATCATGGATTCCTGAAGTACTTTTGAATCTTGTGTGTGGGGCCCCCGCTTGCCATTCATCCATTCTACTCTGGCTTTGGGCAGTATGTGCGTGGAAGATATGTTTTTATCTTTATACATCAAAGTTATAAACCCAGAATGTTTTTTGGTTACTGCATGTGCAACTTTACTGTACATACAGGTGAAACGCAAAATTAGAATATCGTGCAAAAGTTCATTTATTTCACTAATGCAACTTAAAAGGTTTAACTAATATATGAGATGGACTCATTACATGCAAAGCAAGATAGTTCAAGCCGTGATTTGTCATAATTGTGATGATTATGGCATACAGCTCATGAAAACCCCAAATCCACAATCTCAGAAAATTTGAATATTACATGCAATCAATAAAACAGGGATTGCACATAGAACAATATCGGACCTCTGACAAGTAGAAGCATGCATATGTCCTCAGTACTTGGTTTGGGCCCCTTTTGCAGTAATTACTGCCTCAATGCGGCGTGGCATGAAAGCGATCAGCCTGTGGCACTGCTGAGGTGTTATGAAAGACCAGGATGCTTCAATAGCGGCCTTCAGCTCTTCTGCATTGTTCAGTCTCATGTCTCTCATCTTTCTCTTCGCAATGCCCTATAGATTCTCTATGGGGTTCAGGCCAGGTGAGTTTGCTGGCCAATCAAGCACAGTAATCCCACGGTCATTGAACCAAGTTTGGGTGCCTTTGGTAGTGTGGGCAGGTGCCAAGTCCTGCTGGAAAATGAAGTCGGCATCCCCATAGAGCTCGTCTGTGGAAGGAAGCATGAAGTGCTCCAAAATCTCCTGGTAGACAGCTGCGTTGACCCCCGACTTAAAGCGGAGGTCCACACAAAAAGTGAACCTCCGCTTTTCGGAACCCTACCCCCCCTCCGATGTCACATTTGGCACCTTATAGGGGGGAGGGCGGTGCGAATACCTGTATAATACAGGTATTTGCACCCACTTCCGGGAATAGACTCCCGCAGGATCTTTAAAAACACACTAATAATGCGACAGACAGTGAATGAGTGATAAATAAGTAGTGATCAAAAGTGGGATAAATTCATAAAGTCCATATGTGATGAAGCAGTAAATACTGCCTAAGAGAAGAAGAACTCGATATTCACAGATCTTAGAGATGGATGAGTGACTTAATCAAAAGTGTATCTGGTCTCACAGAACTCTCACCTCACCAATGAATAAAATCAGCAACAAGGATGATCCTAGAGAGCTTCACCTTCACAGAGAAAATCGTTCCACACTTCCACTGGTGCCTCTCAACCTATATTCAGGCTCATATAGATTACCACAGCCTTATCCAGTCTCCTCGATCAGTCCCTATTTAAAGCTCCATTAGGGGGAACAAGAGAGAGAGAGAGAAGACAGAGGGCCTCCAATAGTGTAGTATTCAAGTAAAGAGGAACGTTTATTCAGGTCTAAATGCTCCAAAAGTCCTGCTAGCCGCATCTTTGGAGTGGTATAGGAGCGGGGTGTTTACCGCTCCTATACCGCGCCTTCCCATTGAAATCAATACACTGCGGGCAGTATTAACCCTTTTTCGGCCGCTAGTGTGGGTTAAAACCACACCGCTAGCGCCCGAATATCACAGTAAATACGACGGTATAGCGGGGCTAAAAATAGCGCTGCTATACCGTCACCGCACCTCCACTGCCCAATGTGAAAGGGGCCTAAGTGTCCATTTCTTAAAAGTCAGTAGCTGCAGTATTTGTAGCTGCTGGCTTTTAATGCTTTTTTTTGGGTGGACCTACGCTTTAATGAAGCACAGTGGACCAACACCAGCAGATGACACGGCTCCCCAAATCAACACAGAGTATGGAAACTTCACACTGGACTTCCAGCAACTTGCAATGTGTGCATCTCCATTCTTCTACCATACTCTGGGTCCTTGGTTTCCAAATGAGATGCAAAATTTCCTCTCATCAGAAAAGAGAACTTCGGACCACTGAGCAACAGAGCAGATCTGTTTTTCTTTAGCCCAAGAAAAACGCTTCTGACATTGTTTGTTGTTCAGGATTGGCTTGACAAGAGGAATACGAGATTTGAAGCCCATGTCCAGGATCCGTCTGTGTGTGGTGGCTCTTGATGCGCCGACTCCAGCCTCAGTCCACTCCTTGTGAAAGTCCCCAACACTTTTGAATGGCCTTTTCCTGACAATCCTCTCCAGGCTGCGGTCATCCCTGCTGCTTGTGCACCATTTTCTTCCACACTTTTCCCTTCCACATAACTTTCTATTAATGTGCTTTGATACAGCACTTTGGGAGCATTCAACTTCTTCTGCAATTTCTTTTTGAGGCTTTCCCTCCTTATGGAGGGTGTCAATGATGGTTTTCTGCACAACTGTCAGGTCAGCAGTCTTTCCCATGATTGTGATTCCTACTGAACCAGACTGAGAGACCATTTAAAGGCTAATGAACCCTTTTCAGGTTTTATGGCTTAATTAGCTGATTAGAGTGGGACACTTTGAGCCTAGAATATTGCACCTTTTCACAATATTCAAATTTTCTGAGATTGTGGATTTGTTTTTTTTTATGAGCTGTAAGCCATAATAATCACAATTATGACAAATCACGGCTTGAACTATCTCATATAGGCATGTGCAAAAGGGAAAAATTTGTTTCGTTTTAATTCGTTATTTAATTAATTTCCTTAAGTTAGATTCGTTACATGTGTTAAATTCGTTTTCGGAATTCGTTCGTTTTCGACCGAATTTCGAAAAACCCGGTCGAATTCGAAAATATTTCGACCGTTTTCGGAATTCGTTCGTTTTCGACCGAATTTCGAAAAGTCCGGTCGAATTCGAAAAACTTTCGACCGTATTCGAAAACAAATAGTCTCTTTTCGAATAGAATTTGTTTTCGAATTTGATTCGAAAAGATTTTTTTTTTTTTTCGAATTCTGATCGAATTTCGTCCGCGGGTTTTCGATTCGGAATCAAAAACGTTCGTTTCGGATTCGGTAAATTCATTAATATTGCAATTCGGGAATTCGTATGCATCCGAATGTCCGAATAATGAAAAATTCGTCCGAATTTCGATTCGGAACAAAATGAAATGCACATGCCTAATCTCATATATTAGTTTCACCTTTTAAGTTGCATTCGTGAAATAAATTAACTTTTGCATGATATTCTCGTTTTTCAAGTTTCACCCGTATTGAAACCCTGTTTCTTTGTGTACTTTGTACTAATATTTGTGTAAGGTAGCCATTCTATTTGCTCATTTTATAAGCTGGCTGTACGTTGTTAGTACTGCTGCAATGTGTCTTTCATTGCTGAGCCTCAAAGCTCACTTCAAATCTACTAGACGGCCTGAAAAATAGACCCTCTACTGACGTTAATGATTAGGTAACCCAAGACCATGTGATCTAGGCTGTAGGTTAAAGGTCACACACAATTGTAGCAATTTTATTTATTTATTTTTCCAGGGTAAGACCGTAGTTTTCTTCTTCTTTTTTTTTTTTTTTAACTCCTTTCCAGACAATGTAAAATGGAGGTGCACTCAAAGTTTGCACTCACTACTTTAATACTAATAAGGAGAGCAGTTTATTAAAAAAGAGAGAGGGACTTTGTATGACGCTCAGGACATCGAAAGTCAAGTACCTCCATCCCTATTTTCGTAAGGAGAGGGTTGGGACTTTATGTGAAGCATGCAACCAAATTGGTGACCTGAACTAGGAGAGTCCGGAGAGTGTATAGTAAAAGGTTTCTTATACACATATAGCATACATCTATATGTATATACATATCTCATAACATAAGTACATATATGTGTTGCATAATAATATAATGGCATATTGAGGTAGATTCACATACCTTTTGCAGCGGCATATCTCCAGATACGCCGCCGTAATTTGAAATCCGCGCCCGCGTAGCGTTACGCCGATTCTTAAAGGCAGTTACGCTGAAAAAATAGGCTTCCTCCACCAACGTAACTTGATTGCGGCGGCGTAGAATTGTGTGCAATATAACTTTGGCCGCTAGGGGCGCTTCCGTTGTTGTCGGCGTAGAATATGCAAATTTCCTAGATACGCCGATTCACAAACGTACGTGTGCCCGACGTTCGTTTTTTTACGTCGTTTGCGTTAAGGCTTTTTCGGCGTAACGTTGCTCCTGCTATTAGGAGGCGCAGCCAATGTTAAGTATGGACGTCGTTCCCGCTTCGAAATTTGAATTTTTTACGTTGTTTGAGTAAGTCGTTCGCGAATAGGGCTGGACGTAATTTACGTTCACGTCTAAACCAATATGTCATTGCGCCGTACTTGGAAGCAATGCACACTGGCATATGTACACGGACGGCGCATGCGCCGTCCGTACAAAACGTCAATCACGTCAGGTCATCATAAATTTAAATAAAACACGCCCCCCTTCCACATTTGAATTACGCGCGCTTACGCCGGACCCTTTTACGCTACGCCGCCGCAACTTACGGAGCAAGTGCTTTGTGAATACAGCACTTGCTCCTGTAAGTTACGGCGGCGTAGCGTAAATACGATATGCTGCGCCGCCGTATCATTGCGCGGACATATGTGAATCTACCCCATTGTTATTAACATTGTAAAAACACCAGACTCTGGGATCCATGTTCACACAATATATAACAAAACCTAACTTCATTTGTTAAAGGCCAGTAAAACATAATAGATAAAATTGTTGATGACACTTTTGATGTATAGTCATAAAGATTAGGCATCTATATAGCTCGACGCGTTTCATGGATAACTTCCACTCTTCAGGAGCAGATGCAAAATCTGTGTCTATAAAAATATATTATAAGATTACAAAAATATATAAATCGAATAATAACCATAAAACACCCATTCATACTTACAGATAAACTATGAGTCTGGGTGAAAGGCGCTGTTATGTTTTATTGGCCTTTACTAAATTAAGTATGATTTTGTTATATATTGTGTGAAAATGAATCCTAGAGTCTGGTGTTTTTTATAATGTTAATATCATGTATGAATATGCCATTATATTATTATGTGATGCATATATTAAATTATTATATGTACTTTGTCTATGATATTGTGTGTATGCTATGATATAATGTGTACAAGATACCTTTTACTATAAACTCGCCAGACACTGCTTGTTCATGTCGCCAATTCAGTCGCATGCTTCACATAAAGTGCCAACCCTCTCAACAAAGCAGGACACCTTGAAGCATGAGAAACATACCACTTTGCCTAAGCCCCAGCCAGCCCGATTACAACATAGTAGGGATAGGCTGGGAGAAGATAGTGTTACATGAGTCCTTGGGGCCCCCAGAAGCGCATTTCTGGTCATAACAAGGACTTTAGCATCTCCATTTTCCTGACGCATTCATGGCAGCACACACTGGGTTGTGACTCCGCCCCCACAACCTGACAGGATTGGTTAGCTATAAATTCGAAGAGGAGACACCCGGCATCATTCTCTTTTTTATCCTCATCAAAATCCAATTGGTGCAAGATACCATACGACAGCACAAACTTGTTCGGCGCTAAGTTGGATTCAGCGATCTCCAAGGTCACGGGAGGAAAGTCGGGGCTTATTCCCTCGGACAGGAGGCCCAAACCGCAGAGGGGCCCTACCTTCAGGCGAAATCTGCCTGACAGATACAGAGATGCCAGAACCTATCGCCCCGGCAGGGAGTTTAGGAGAGATTGGAGAGCTTCTCGCCCTCCCTTTGCAAGGGCTCAGAAGGCCAAAGCCGTTACCGCAGGGGAACAACCAAAATCTTTTTGAAGCTTTGCCTGCCCACCCAGCTCAGGTGGGCGCCAGGCTCAGGGCTTTTGGGGGCATTACCTCACACCGTCTTCCAACCCAACAAGATTCCATCTTCTCCGGACAAGAGGAAGCTTCTCGTCCGATATGTTTCGGAGCTAGTCCTGAAGGGAGCAGTCGCAGAAGTTCCTTCGCACCAAAGAGGCAGGGGATTTTATTCCCCTCTATTTTTGGTCCGAAAGAAATCAGGGGACCTTCGGCCCGTTCTGGACCTCAAGCGACTCAACAGGAGAATTCAGATAGAAGCTTTCAAGATGGAGAGCCTCCAGTCTATTCTTCTGGCAGTAAATCTCGGGGATTGGATGCTGTCAGTGGATCTTTCCGACGCCTACCTCCATGTGCCAATCCATCCTGCCTTTCAGAAGTTTCTACGCTTTTCCATCAGCCAACATCACTTCCAATTCCGTTGCCTACCGTTCGGCATCTCTTCGGCACCCAGGACATTCACAAAGGTCCTCCTACCTCTCATAGCCCTCCTCAGGGAGAGGGGGCTCCGGGTACATCACTACCTAGACAACATCCTGCTTTTAGCAGCAAGCCAGGAGACTCTGCTCCTCCAGCGGGAAATCCTGATCTCTACCCTTCAGAATTTCGGCTGGCTGGTCAATTGGCGGAAGAGCAGCCTTCAACCCTCACAGGTGATGACATTCCTTGGGGCAGAATTGGACACCAAACAGAACAGGGTACAGCTGCCCCGGGAGAAGGTGGAACCTCTAGTTCAGAAGGTACGGAATTTACTGAACTCCAAACTCGCGTCAGCCAGAACCTGCCTCAGCGTACTGGGCTCAATGTCTTCAACTATTCCCATGATGCAGTGGTCCCAATGGAACATGAGGACCTTCCAGAACTCCTTTCTAAAACAGTGGGACGGAGTTTCAATGCACCAACATATCAGAATCCCCAGTCAAGTGAAACAAGCTCTTGTATGGTGGACATATCCTCCCAACCTCAGGAGATCCAGACCTATAGTTCCTCCGAGTCCGGAGATCGTGACCTCGGATGCCAGCGAGAAGAGCTGGGGAGCTCACTACCGGGACCAGACTGCCCAGGGACCGTGGCACTTCCCTGCCCGGGGCACAGTTTCGAACATTTTGGAGCTCCGAGCTGCGTTCCAGGCACTCTTAGCCTTCGCGCCTCTGCTACAGGGGAAGACTGTTTTAATCCGGATGGACAACAAGGTGGCGGTAGCCTATGTCCAGAGACAGGGCGGTACACAAAGCCACACTCTATTAGAGGAGGTTCACCCCATAATGGAATGGGCACAGGCTCAACTATTAGACCTGAGAGCAGTTTACGTTCCAGCGGCACAGAACACGCTAGCCGACTTCCTGAGCAGGGAACTTCGTTCAAACAACGAGTGGTCTCTGAACCTCCGGGAGTTCTCCATTCTCACGGAGGCATGGGGGGCTCCAGAGATCGACCTGGCAGCAACACCAGCAAATGCCAAGTGCGTGAGGTTTCTTTCCAGAGTTCCCTTTCCGACAACAGAGGGGACAGATTGCCTTCTTCATCCATGGAACTTCAACCTGGGGTACATCTTTCCCCCAACTCCCTTGATAGCAAGGTTCCTATCCCGGCTCCGAAGATCATCGGCCACGGTGATCGCAATAATACCATTCTGGCCAAGGAGACCGTGGTTCACGACTCTCCTGCAGCTCAATACCCGACCTCCAATCCACCTACCGGTCTCAGCAGACCTCCTTCACCAGGGTCAGCTCCTCCATCCGGCTCCGGACAGACTACACTTAACAGCATGGAGGTTGAGAGGGCTAGGCTTAGAGAACAAGAATGTTCCCAGGCAGTTATAGCAACCTTAATGCAGGCCAGGAAGATCACCACAAACACGGTCTACACCAGAGTTTGGGAAAGATTCGCCCACTTGGCACAACTCAAAGGTTGGAATCACGCCTCTCCGGATCCTTACCAAATCCTAGAATTCCTACAGACAGGCATTGACAAAGGCCTGAGCTCAAGCACCCTGAAAGTACAGATCTCCGCTCTGTCTGCCAAGACGGGCACTAGATGGGCTCTACACCCGTTGATAATTCAGTTCATGAAGGCATGTATTAAGATTAGGCCGCCCAGAAAACCATCCTTTCCGGCCTGGGATCTTTCGGTAGTTCTGGAGGCGCTGTCCAATCCTCCCTTCTTCCCACTCAACTCTATCTCCTTATGGGACCTGACCCTGAAATTGACCTTCCTCATTGCCATTGCTTCGGCTAGGAGAGTGTCGGAGTTGCAAGCTCTCATGTCGAAAGAGCCATACTTAGTTTTCCTGCCCGACAGGGTGATACTAAGGCCTTCGGATCGCTTCCTCCCCAAGGTTACTTCGGCCTTCCATTACGGCCAGGACATCGTCTTGCCATGTCTTTCTAACGAAGAGGGTGAACCGCATGCCTTGGACATTAAGTCTGCAATTTCTAACTACCTGTCGGCCACTATCCACCTTCGGTCAACAGACGCCCTCCTGATTATACCTCACGGAGCCAGACGAGGTCAGGCTGCCTCCTCTCGGACCATCGCCTCTTGGCTAGTTAAAGCAATCGGGAAAGCATATTCCACTCAACAGCTGGAGATCCCAGAGGGCATCAAAGCGCATTCAACCAGGGCAGTGGCTACCTCTTGGGCAGCTTATTGTGGAGTCTCTTCAGAGACCATCTGCAGAGCAGCAACCTGGTCCTCCAGGCATACCTTCATCACCCACTATAGGGTGGACGCCGCTCTGTTGGCAACTTCCGAATTTGGCAGATCTATCTTCAGGGCCAATTCTTCGGCTCTATAAGAAAATAAAGAACTTTTTGCATTGAACCCGCCCGACTAGCGAGTTATTTCCCAGTGTGTGCTGCCATGAATGCGTCAGGAAAACGGAAAATTGTATACTCACCTTTCCGTAATTTTCCTTTCCTGACGCATCTTCATGGCAGCACACAGCTGCCCACCCTGTTGTTCAATGATGATGATATTTACGGAGAATGATGCCGGGTGTCTCCTCTTCGAATTTATAGCTAACCAATCCTGTCAGGTTGTGGGGGCGGAGTCACAACCCAGTGTGTGCTGCCATGAAGATGCGTCAGGAAAGGAAAATTACGGAAAGGTGAGTATACAATTTTCCGTTTTCTTACCCTACTATCGATCGCCTATTTTCATGCTCAATAATACATTTTTAAAGAATTTGGGGTTTAATTCTTGCTTTTTCAATTTTCATAAGCCCTTTCACCCCAGATCTGTATTTAGATGATGACTATCCTTGCATTGTGATATTTATTTTTTAATTGAAGACCATTGCAAAAATGCACTACTGCTGGTAGCGTGTAGTCTACCTTTATTTGCAGAGTTTCTATTTTTTTTTTTTTTATTGGAAAAAACGATTTTATTGTAAAAGCATATGCATGGTACATAAATCGACATAAGCCATTGTGGCCAAAACAAAGGTAATACATAAACTCATTGGGTTATCTGAGTGACACAAACATATAATCACAGCAGGGGTGGGTCCAGCACACCCTAAGAAGAGGGGTACAAAGAGGGAAGAGGATGGTGGGTGAGGGAAAATAACACATCACGCACATGTTTCACCATCCGTCAACCATCTGCCCCAGACCTTCTCATACTTAAGCGGACACCCTCTATGGACATAGATCAGCTTCTTGTATGGAAGGGCGTCATTGACCTCTTTTTTCCAGCACTGAACTGTGGGGGGCAGGGCCTGCATCCAAACACGGGCCACCACCTTTCTCGCCAAGAAAAGCGTCTCGTGTAGAAAGGTACGCAGATGTTTGTTAGCGTCAAGTTCCGGCAGCAGACCGAGCAGGCACATCTTTGGGTCTAGAGTGGCAGGAGAGCCCATCTCGTCGTGTAGGAACCGTATTACTTGCATCCAGTATGCTTGGATAACTGGGCAGGACCATATAAGATGGTAGAAGGAGGCTGGGGTGTGGTCGCAGAGGCGGCACCCTGGATTGTACATGGGTTTGAAACGCGCTATTCTCTGGTGGGTCAGGTACGTCTTGTGTATAATGTACAACTGTGTGAGACGGTCTGACAGTTTGGGGGAGACTTTTTTCACGTCCTCCAAAATTTCATCCCAATCCTTATCCTCAACTAATCCAACGTCCACCTCCCACCTAGTCTTGGCAGCATAGGCCAAAGCTGTTGTACTAGGGAGACGGATGGCGGAGTATAAGGTGGAGATCAGTTTGGATGGTGCAGTATCTGTGACTATGTCTACTATGGAGGGAACCACCAGAGATGGGTTGGAGCCAGTGAACTGGGTTTGTACAGCGTGTCAGAGTTGCAAGTATCTAAAAAGAAGGCAATTGGGGAGGGAAAATTCATCTTTTAGCTTTTGGAATGTTTTAAGCCCCGTAGCGGTCATGATATGATGTATATACAGGATCCCATAGCGTATCCACACCGCAGGGTCCGGAACAGTCAATAGTTCCGGGAGCCGTGTGTTGAACCAAAGGGGGGTATGGGAGTGGACCTGTGGGGTCCCAAGTTTCTGCAGTGCTGTCTGCCATACCCTCCGGTGGTGTGTCAGCAGCAGAGTTTCTATTTTTAAATGTAAAAATCAATCAAAGAGAGTAAAGAAAGATGGTTTCATGTTTCTCGGACCATAGCAACTCTGAATCCTCTCGCCAACTCCGGTAGTCCAATTCCTCTATACTTCTCTTGCTGAACAAATAATCAGAGGTGACCAGACAAACGGGGGGGGGGGGGGGGATACGTTATCACAAGTTCTACATTTTTGAGGCTTGTTACTGACCCCAAAATGTTAATAGAATGTATACAGCCCTGCTCTGCCCTGTTCCATCTGCCACTCAGAAAGATTAGGTTTTTTTGCATTTGTTTTATTATTCCATCTCGCCCATCCACTTCAGAACCTGCAACCTCTCTTTTTACTGTAGCTTCATGCTTGAATGGAGTACCAGGGCTGCATTAGTGACTTGAGGATCACCAGGCTTTACTTGGGAGGATGCAGTTGGTATTTTTAGGCCCACACACGTACTAGGCCTGGTTTTAGACATAAGCCAATTAACATACCAGCATGTCTAAACAGTGAAGAATGCAGTCTTGTCCACAGCTAAAGAACATTTTCTTTCAGGTTGGAGGCCCAGAAGAACAATTATTTTTGCAAGCTGGGATGCGGAAGAGTTTGGACTTCTGGGATCAACAGAGTGGGCAGAGGTGAGATCAAGTGGTGTTGATTGTAGAAAAGTGTTTTGTCTTGTAGCGAACACTCAGAATTCTTATTACAATTAAATTCAATTGATTACTATGGATTACTACTACCATCTCCTTATCGCTGTACCCTAAGGTGACCAGATTTTTAAAATGAAATCAGGGGACATATTTTTTTTTATACTAGCGGCAATCAGCGACTCTCTGCTCGTTACCGCCCCCCTTACATCCTATCAAGTCTTACTCTCTGACCCCCGGCTACTACTGGGTGGGGAGTAGAGGAAGAACACTTCGCCAGAGAAGGCAAGGAGATAAGCAGGCAAGCGGCTGGTCGGGACTTGAGTCAAGGCAGAAGAACATGAGAGCGGAGCTGAATGGGCATGCACTCGAAACTGAAGAAATATTCCCTCCGCTCCGACCAGCACATGATCATCATAAAGGGGCACAGACAATAGGAAAAAAATACACCCCCCTAAGCTAGTAGGCACGGCGGAGCGGAGGTGTGTAACCATACCTCCCAACTTTCTGAGATGGGAATGAGGGACACCTATCAGCAAAAGTATGCAGGCATAGGACACACCCATTGCCACGCCCCCTTAAAGGAGAATTGTACAAAAAAATAAGATTGGTTAAACCCACAAGTGCTTTTTTTTACCACTACTATTCCTTTATATTGGCTTTTGGAATTTACAAATGCAGCAATTTAGAAATCAGATGAACGTTTAGTGCTGGGAAACACTTTTTGATAGATAAAAAGTGCATTTTATATACATCTATATAGATCAGACCAAAATGAGGGACAAATGAGGAAAATGAGGGACAGAGGGACATTGCTTCAAATCAGGGACAGTCCCTCGAAATCAGGGACAGTTGGGAGGTATGGTGTAACTCATTTTTTTTTTTAGTAATTCTGCGCTGACTGGATTTGAAATTGCCCCAGCCCCTGTTCAAATCCAGGGACAAAACCGGGGACAGACTTGGTCCGGGGACAGTGTCCTCAATCCGGGGGATGTCTGGTCACCCTACTGTACCCTGGTTTGCCTTAAAGCAGAACTAAATTTAATACAAACAAGCTGAAATTGCAAGTTTACTATAGTGTAGGTTTCCCAACTTTTGTGCAGGCATGAGATGAGGACCTCTGTGTAGGAGTAAAGAGTAGATGAAAAGCATAGCTAAGCCACAGTGGGTCTCTTGTCTGAGGCACACTCACAAACTACCCGACCAGTGGGTATAATGTGGCAAGATCTGGGCTCCCCGGAAGGTAAGAGTGGAGGAAGCTGCAGCATTCAAGCCATCGGGGACTCTAGAGTTGCTCTGTTGGACTGGAAGTGCATCACTGCTAACAGGAAGTCCTCGGGAGGCCATATTATGAGAGTCCATAGTGCCAACAAGCAATATAGATTGCACCAACTGATGGGAGCAGCATAATTATCTCCTTGCACCCCACGCCCACCATTTTACTGGACTTTGGACTTCAGTAACATGGCGGACATAGTGTGCAGTGAGATAATTATGCTGCTCCTGCCCCCTTGTGCTAGACTTAGGGCCAGATCCACGAAGCGTTTACGCTGGCGTATCTATTGATACGCCGCGTAACTTCTAGTTTGCTCCGTCGTATCTTTGTTTTATATCCACAAAACAAGATACGCCTGAAGCTGGGCTAGATCCGACTGGCGTACGTCTTAGTACGCCGTCGGATCTAAGGTGCATATTTACGCTGGCCGCTAGGTGGCGTTTTCGTCGATTTCCGTGTCGAGTATGCAAATTAGCTAGATACGGCGATCCACGAACGTACGTCCGGCCGGCGCATTTTTTTACGTTGTTTCCGTAAGGCTTTTTTCGGCGTATAGTTACCCCTGGTATTTGAGGCGTATCCTATGTTAAGTATGGACGTCGTTCCCGCGTCAAATTTTGAAAATTTTACGTTGTTTGCGTAAGTCGATCGCGAATAGGGCTTTGCGTAGAATGACGTTCACGTCGTAAACATTGGCTTGTTGCGGGTTAATTTCGAGCATGCGCACTGGGATACCCCCACGGACGGCGCATTCGCCATTCAGAAAAAACGTCATTTACGTTGGGTCAAGACGTATTCTCATAAAACACGCCCCCATCTCATCCATTTGAATTGCGCGCCCTTAAGCCGACACAGTTACACTACGGCGAAAATTCTTTGAGAATACGGGAAATACGCTGTAAGTTACGGCGGCGTAGTGTAACTGAGATACACTACGCCGGCCGTAAAGAAGCGCCGCGCTTCGTGGATCTGGCCCTTAGTGTCTTGGTATATGGCTTGTGTTGATTATTTTATAGTTGTGTCTGCAGGACACGTAGTGATGGTTGATCTGACCGTTTGGAGACACAAAATCCACAATGGGGGTTTTAACCACTTGCTTACTGGGCACTTAAACCCCCCTCCTGCCCAGACCAATTTTCAGCACTGATGCACTTTGAATGACAATTGCGCGGTCATACAACGCTGTACCCAAATGAAACTTTAATAACTTTTTCCCCACAAATAGAGCTTTCTTTTGGTGGTATTTGATCACCTCTGTGATTTTTATTATTTGTTAAAAAAAAATTAAATACTGATTTAAAAATAATATATATATATATATATATATATATATATATATATATATATATATATATATATATATATATATATATATATATATATATATATATATATATATATATTATTATTATTTTCTTTTTATTATTATTTTATAACACATTTTTTTTTTTATATTTTGTTATAAAAAAATTTAAACGGGTAATTTTTCTCCTTCATTGATGTACGCTGATGAGGCTGCACTGATGGGCACCGGTAGGCTGCACTGATGGGCATCGATAAGGCGGCATTGGTGGGCACTGATAGGTGGCACTGGTGGGCACTGAGAAGTGGCACTGATAGGTGGCAGTGATGGGCACTGATAGGTGGCAGTGATGGGCACTGATCGGTGGCTATAATGGGCACTGGTGGGTTACAGTGATAGGCAGCATTGCTAGATGGCACTGATGAGGCACTGATTGGCATCACTGGTGGACATTGATGGGTGGCACTTGTGGGCATTGATGGGTGGCACTGTGGGCACAGGCAGGTAGCAATTGGCAGCTGGCACTGATGAGGCACTCCTCTCTGCCTCCTTCCTCTTTAGGACCGATGATTGGCTTTTTTTTCCTCCTCGCGCTGTTAGCGATTACTGATTCTTTGTTTACATCACGTGAATAGCTGTCATTGGCTGACAGCTGATCACGTGGTAAGGGGTCGGGATCGGCCCCTTACTCGGGTTGGTGATCACCCGAGTCTCAGTGACTCGGGTAATCGCAGTGCGTGCCGCGCGCGAAAGGGAGGACGCCTATTGGCGGCCTCCCGGATTTTCAGGTCCGCGCTGTAGCCGTCATTTGGCTATGGCGTGGGCCTCAAGTAGTTAACCAATTTCTACTCATTTTTTTTTCTCATGAAAACATTAAATTGTATAGATTTCCAGTTCCTGATGTTTAAAAAAAACTTTTTACTTTATCTTCTCTTAATATTTCTTTAAGGAAAATGCTAAAATTCTCCAGGAGAGAGGAGTGGCCTACATAAATTCAGACTCTTCCATAGAAGGTGAGATTTGTATATCCTTTTTTTAGTAAACACTATTAAAGCGGTGGTTCACCCTCCATGACAACATTTTACCATAAAATTCGGCATAGTAGCGCGAGCTACAGTATATGCCTGTCTTTATTTTTTTTAGCCCCGTACTCACTGTGCAATCGTAGAGACAAGATTCCGACTCCCGCGGGGAATGGGCGTTCCTATGGAGAGGGAAGGTGATTGACGGCCGGCTCTGGCACGTCACGCTCCCCGAAGACAGCCGGAACAGGTCTCGGCTCTTCACGGCGCTATACGGCGCCTGCGCACAGACTATGCGCAGGCGCCGTGAAGCGCCAAGTCCTATTTCGGCTATTTCCGGAGAAGCGTGACGTGCCAGAGCCGGCCGTCAATCACCTTCCCTCTCCATAGGAACACTCATTCCCCGAGGGGAGTCGGAATATTGGGCCAGATCCACAAAAACCTGACGTAACTTAAAAAATCCAATTTAAGTTACACTGCCTTAAAGTTTCTACCTAAGTGCCTGATCCACAAAGCACTTATCTAGAAATTTCAGGCTGTGTAACTAAAATTCCGCCGGCGCAAGGCGTTCCTATTCAAATGGGGCGAGTCCCATTTAAATGAGGCGCGCTCCCGCGCCGGCCGTACTGCGCATGCGCGAAGTTACGTTACGCCGAGTTTTGAGGATCGCGACGGCTTAAAGTTGCGTCGGGGAAAAAAAAAATGACAGCGGCATGCATTCCTGAGGGAGAACTCCATGCCAATTTTCAAAGAAAAAACCGGCATGGGTTCCCCCCCCAGGAGCATACCAGGCCCTTAGGTCTGTTATGGGTTGTAAGGAGACCCCCCCACGCCGAAAAATTGACGTAGGGGGTCCCCCTACAATCCATACCAGACCCGTATCCAAAGCACGCTACCCGGCCGGCCAGGAAGGGAGTGGGGACGAGCGAGCGCCCCCCCCCCCTCCTCAGCCGTGCCAGGCCGCGTGCCCTCAACATGGGGGGGTTGGGTGCTCTGGGGCAGGGGGGCGCACTGCGGGCCCCCCCACCCCAGAGCACCCTGTCCCCATGTTGATGAGGACAGGACCTCTTCCCGACAACCCTTGCCATTGGTTGTCGGGGTCTGCGGGCGGAGGCTTATCGGAATCTGGGAGTCCCCTTTAATAAGGGGGCCCCCAGATACCGGCCCCCCACCCTAAGTGAATGGATATGGGGTACATCGTACCCCTATCCATTCACCTGGAGGCAAAAAGTAAAAGTTAATAAACACACAACACAAGGCTTTTTAAAATATTTTATTATTCTGCTCCGGACGCCCCCCCTGTCTTCGTTATTAGCTCAATTACCAGGGGGGGCTTCTTCTTCCGCTCTCCGGGGGTCTTCTCCGCTCTCCGGGGGGGGCTTCTCCGGACTCCGGGGGGCTTCTTCCATCTTCTCCCCTCTTCCGCTCTTGACTCGGCGAACCCCGGTTCTTCTGCAGCTCTCCGGTGCCTTCTTCTTCAGCGCTGGCTGCCTGCTATGTTTGTGTGTTAGCTCGATTTCAAACAGGCAGCCAGCGCGGTCTTCTGTGGCGTCAGGGTCTTCTGGTCTTCTCCCCTCTTCCGATGTTGCCTCGTCGCCTCTTGTCGCTGCAATGATGGAAGCGCGCCTTGCATCCCATTTATATAGGCATCACCGTCCCATCATGCTCCGGCAGGTACCCACGTGGTGGGTGCCTACCCACGTGCACCCACCACGTGGGTACCTACCGGAGCATGATGGGACGGTGATGCCTATATAAATGGGATGCAAGGCGCGCTTCCATCATTACAGCGACAACAGGCGACGAGGCAACATCGGAAGAAAGGAAGAGAAGACCCTGACGCCACAGAAGACCGCGCTGGCTGCCTGTTTGAAATCGAGCTAACACACAAACATAGCAGGCAGCCAGCGCTGAAGAAGAAGGCACCGGAGAGCTGCAGAAGAACCGGGGTTCGCCGAGTCAAGAGCGGAAGAGGGGAGAAGATGGAAGAAGCCCCCCGGAGTCCGGAGAAGCCCCCCCCGGAGAGCGGAGAAGAAACCCCCCCCGGAGAGCGGAAAAGACCCCCGGAGAGCGGAAGAAGAAGCCCCCCCTGGTAATTGAGCTAATAACGAAGACAGGGGGGGCGTCCGGAGCAGAATAATAAAATATTTTAAAAAGCCTTGTGTTGTGTGTTTATTAACTTTTACTTTTTGCCTCCAGGTGAATGGATAGGGGTACGATGTACCCCATATCCATTCACTTAGGGTGGGGGGCCGGTATCTGGGGGCCCCCTTATTAAAGGGGACTCCCAGATTCCGATAAGCCTCCGCCCGCAGACCCCGACAACCAATGGCAAGGGTTGTCGGGAAGAGGTCCTGTCCTCATCAACATGGGGACAGGGTGCTCTGGGGTGGGGGGGCCCGCAGTGCGCCCCCCTGCCCCAGAGCACCCAACCCCCCCATGTTGAGGGCACGCGGCCTGGCACGGCTGAGGAGGGGGGGGGGCGCTCGCTCGTCCCCACTCCCTTCCTGGCCGGCCGGGTAGCGTGCTTTGGATACGGGTCTGGTATGGATTGTAGGGGGACCCCCTACGTCAATTTTTCGGCGTAGGGGGGGTCCCCTTACAACCCATACCAGACCTAAGGGCCTGGTATGCTCCTGGGGGGGAACCCATGCCGGTTTTGTTTTTTACAAATTGCCGTGGAGTTCTCCCTCGGGAAAGCATACCAAATGCCGTTGCTGGAATGGGCTTTTACAAGGTGTGACTAGTTTACACTTTGTAAAACGAGCCCTAATTTTACACTTGCAAAATAACACTTACGGCGCAAAAAGGAAGCTAGAAAGCTTTGTGGATCGCCTTAAGTGCTAATTTGCATACTAGCAACGGCATTTCGACTCGAAATGCCCCCAGCGGCGGATGCGGTACTGCATCCTAAAATTCGGCAGTGTAATTCAATTACACATGCCGGATCTTCTGTCTAACTTTGGAAAAAGCCTTTTGAGGATCGTTTCCAAAGTTACACACAGACTGAACAGCAGTTAAGTCGGAGTATCTCTTTTGAGGATCTGGCCCATTGTCTCTACGATTGCACAGTGAGTACGGGGCTAAAAAAATAAAGACAGGCATACTGTAGCTCGCGCTACTATGCCTCATTTTATGCTAGAGGAAAAAAATAAAAAAATTTTATTAACCACTTAAGCCCCGGACCATATTGCTGCCTAAAGCCCCAAGGGGTTTTTACAGTTCGGGACTGCGTCGCTTTAACAGACAATTGCGCGGTCGTGCGACGTGGCTCTCAAACAAAATTGGCGTCCTTTTTTCCCCACAAATAGAGCTTTCTTTTGGTGGTATTTGATCACCTCTGCGGTTTTTATTTTTTGCGCTATAAACAAAAATAGAGCGACAATTTTGAAAAAAATTCAATATTTTTTACTTTTTGCTGTAATTAATATCCCCCAAAAACATATATAAAAAAATAATTTTTCCTCAGTTTAGGCCGATACGTATTCTTCTACCTATTTTTGGTAAAAAAAATTGCAATAATCGTTTATCGGTTGGTTTGCGCAAAATGTATAGCGTTTACAAAATAGGGGATAGTTTTTTTGCATTTTTATTTTTTTTATTTGTTTTACTACTAATGGCGGCGATCAGCGATTTTTTTCGTGATTGCGACATTATGGCGGACACTTCGGACAATTTTGACACATTTTTGGGACAATTGTCATTTTCACAGCAAAAAATGCATTTAAATTGCATTGTTTATTGTGAAAATGACAGTTGCAGTTTGGGAGTTAACCACAGGGGGCGCTGTAGGAGTTAGGGTTTACTTTGTGTGTGTTTACTAGTGTAGGGGGGTGTGGCTGTAGGAATGACGTCATCGATCGTGTCTTCCCTATAAAGGGAATGACGCAATCGATGCGCCGACACAGTGAAGCACGGGGAAGCCGTGTTTACACACGGCTCTCCCCGTTCTTCAGCTCCGGGGAGCGATCGCGACGGAGCGGCTATAAACAAATAGCCGCGCCGTCGTCCCGGATCGCTCCCCGAGCGGACCCGACCTCCGCATGTACCGGGGGGGGGTCCCGATCGGACCCCCCACCCACGTCTAGCAGAGGACGTACAGGTACGTGATTGTGCCTGTCCGTGCCATTCTGCCGACGTAAATGTACATGAGGAGGTCGGGAAGTGGTTAATAGGGTAAACCCCCGCTTTAAGTTGTAGAATGTATACCTGAGTTTTTTTTTAGATTTGTCCAAGTATCTTTGTATTGTAATGAAGCATTTTCTAACCGCCAACCAACTGAGGCTTTGAGAATTCTAGAGGAGGAACGTGGAATGAGCCGCATTTGGATCTTTGCAGACATCCCAACCTGCAAAAACTAATTTCAGGGAGGTGGCAAACTCATTTCATTTGTTGTCGGATTTTCCGACAACAAATGTTGAATAGCATGCTTTAAAATTTTCTGACAACAAATGTGTGCTGTCGGATTATCCGATCGTGTGTCCAGAAGTCCTTTCGGACAAAAATCCAAAGTACAAACACGCATGCTCGGAAGCAATGCTAACCATAACACAACATTAGCAGAAGTTGCCCAAAGGGTGGCGCTAAAGAGTTGAAAAACCACATAGTTTTGTGTTTGGTCGACAATTCTTTGCTGTTTGTATGCAAGACAAGTTCATGGCCAACGACCTTCGGACAAAAGTCCTGTGCTTTGTCCACCGAAAATCCGGTCGTGTGTACCAGGCTTAAGAGTCGTAGTGGTGGCTATCATTTGAAGTTTCTCTTTCTAAGAGATTGTTACCCTATAATTTTTTTTTTTTTTTTTTTTTTTTTCAGGAAACTACACCTTAAGAGTGGATTGCACCCCCCTGCTGTACCAGCTGGTCTACGAGCTTACTAAGGAGGTAAGTCCCTGTTGTATGTTCTTGCTGGGTCACTTGGTTTTCAGGTTCATTTTATAAGCTCAAAGTAGAAAAGTTTGGTCTGATATCTCAATGGCAGCATGGGCCAAGTGTGTGCGCATGCACATGACTATCCAGAGACACTTTGAGAAGCGTCACCTAGCATGGGGTCCACGTGGCCATCAGGGTAAACCCGCTGCGGGCAAACGAACGTAGTTTGTGTGAGGTAGGGTCACAGTGCGGGAGTGGGGAATAGTACTGAACTAGGATTTTTGCAAAGTCAACAATATAAATGTGGCGACTTTCCTATAGAACATAAAAGTTATCAATGTCGTAGCTATACAGCCAAAATCCTGCAATACACTGCAGCGAGCAGACCTAGTCTGCCCAGTGACCCGGCACTGGTTTAGCCAATGTTTATCCAAGGATTATGGATGAAAAGCTGTTTTCGCAGGGATTGGATTTCTATGGGAAAGATGCAGGACTCCGGATATCACACGAGGTAAAACAAGGGCCATTCCAACAGGGCTTGTGCAAGAACCTGGATATCCACAATCAGTGGCGGCTGGTGCTCAAATTGTTTGGGGGGGCGCAATCGAAAAAAAATAAAACAATTGCAGCCTCACTGGGCCCATCAATTATCACCACTGTGCCATGCCATCAAAACGCAACCACTGTGCCATGCCATCAAACACAGCCACTATGCCATCAATTGTCACCACTTTGCCATGCCATCAATTGTCACCACTTTGCCATGCCATCAATTGTCACCACTTTGCCATGCCATCAATTGTCACCACCGTGCCATCAATTGTCACCACTGTGCCATGCCATCAATTGTTACCACTGTGCCATCAATTGTCACCACTGTGCCATCAATTGTCACCACTGTGCCATGCCATCAATTGTTACCACTGTGCCATCAATTGTCACCACTGTGCCACCAATTGTCACCACTGTGCCACCAATTGTCACCACTGTGCCCATCAATTGTCACCACTGTGCCATGCCATCAATTGTTACCACTGTGCCATCAATTGTCACCACTGTGCCATGCCATCAATTGTCACCACTTTGCCATGCCATCAATTGTCACCACTGTGCCATGCCATCAATTGTCACCACTGTGCCATGCCATCAATTGTTACCACTGTGCCACCAATTGTCACCACTGTGCCATGCCATCAATTGTCACCACTGTGCCACCAATTGTCACCACTGTGCCACCAATTGTCACCACTGTGCCATGCCATCAATTGTTACCACTGTGCCATCAATTGTCACCACTGTGCCATGCCATCAATTGTTACCACTGTGCCATCAATTGTCACCACTGTGCCATGCCATCAATTGTCACCACTGTGCCATGCCATCAATTGTTACCACTGTGCCACTAATTGTCACCACTGTGCCACCAATTGTCACCACTGTGCCATGCCATCAATTGTTACCACTGTGCCATCAATTGTCACCACTGTGCCATCAATTGTCACCACTGTGCCACCAATTGTCACCACTGTGCCATGCCACCAATTGTCACCACTGTGCCCACCAATTGTCACCACTGTGCCATGCCATCAATTGTTACCACTGTGCCACCAATTGTCACCACTGTGCCATGCCACCAATTGTCACCACTGTGCCCACCAATTGTCACCACTGTGCCCACCAATTGTCACCACTGTGCCCATCAATTGTCACCACTGTGCCCATCAATTGTCACCACTGTGCCCATCAATTGTCACCACTGTGCCCATCAATTGTCACTGTCCAGACATCCATCCACCTCGGAGCTTTATATTATAACCTGCTGGGACTTGTAGTTCTCCATCATCTCCTGGGGCTCAGGTGCATGCAATCCACCATATTTGTTCAGTTTTTCTCACTGCTGGGACTTGTAGTCCCATAGATGGTGGATTGCATGCACCTGAGCCCCAGGAGATGATGGAGAACTACAAGTCCCAGCAGTCTAAATACAATAACAGGCTCCAAGGTGAATGGGTGGGGATCAGGCAGTGCACCGCTGTCCGCTGATGACCTAATGGGGCAATAAATCAAATCAAATCCATTTTGAACTGAATTCTGTGGCTTGGCTGGCTTACCTTAGCAGTGCTCGGGCAGTGTGAACTTCAGAGAAAGTGGGGGGGAGGAGAGGAGACTTACACAATGACAGGACTCGGAGTGAACTAGGGGGGGAGGGGAGGGGGCCCCTTCCCCTCCCCCCCTAGTTCACTCCGAGTCCTGTCAGTGTGTAAGTTCAGTGAGAAGCAGAAGCAGTAGCCCCCCTCCCCCCCCAGTTCACTCCGAGCTCTGTCATCTAAGTTCAGTGACAACTGACAAGCAGCAGCGGCAGCCCCTCTCCCCCCCCCCCCCCCCAGTTCACTCCGAGTCCTGCCGCCCAGACCCACTCCGCTCCGGATCAGCAGTGTGCACTCGCAACAGCTTCAGGTCCCCCCCCCCCCCACACTTCAATGTGCCGATCAGACGTCTGATCGGCACACTGAAGTGGGGGGGGGGGGACCCGAAGCTGTTGCGAGTGCACACTGCTGATCCGGAGCGGAGTGTGGCGGCGGGACTCGGAGTGAACTCCGGGTGGGGGGGGGGGGGAGAGGGGGGGCCGCCGCTGCTGCTTGTCACTGGCAGTACTAGCGCAGAGAGAAGTATTCAGCTGCGGTGGGGCTCGGTGGTGGTGGCGGGGCTGGCAGGCAATGGATGCGGGGGTGCTGCTGGTGCTGGAGTGGGGGAAGGAGCCGGTCTGTTCCTTACCTTCAATGGTTGGCGCCGCTCCTCTATGATGCCCCCACACGCGCTCCAGATAACACCAGAATACCGGAAGTGATATAATATTAATGGCACTGCCCACTGACCTCTCCTTCGGTCCCCGCCGAGCCAATCCCATGAGAACACCATGCATTCTAGCAAATCAAATGACAGTGGGAGTGTGTGCGGGCGCACAGCTTGCGCCCTGCACACGCCCTAAACACGGGCAAATCAGCTTCCAAGCCTGCGATCAGCTGATTGCAGGCTGGGAAGCTTCCCATAGACCGCCGCATGTCCGGCGCCTGGTCACTCTTAAAGTGACATTTTTTTAAAAAAAAAAAAATTTTTTTTTTTTTTTTTTTTTTTACACAGCTTGGGGGGGCGGCGCCCGAGCGCCCCCTATGGACGGGCCGCCACTGTCCACAATTAAAGAAGATCAGTCGTCTCTAAGCTGCGGCTTGCAGGCCGGATGCAGCACTTTGCTTGATCACCAAGCCTGAGGCACTGTGTACTCCCCTCTGGTCACAGACCGGTCCCCTCTAAAGTCTGAAGGACAGTAAAACAAAACCTTTTGTTTAGAACGTTTGAAGACCTCTGAAGCAGGACTACAGACTCCCATTAAAGACAGATTCGACTATAAAATTGCAGAGAAGGGCAAAGTCATATTTGCCAAAAACTTCTTCATCTTTCCCTTTTTTTTTTTTTTTTTTTTTGTGCACTCCTGAATCACTCTCAGCCCATTAGCTCTGGGTACCAGAGCTAATGTAACTCCTGTGCACATGCACAGGACATCTGTGGCCACCCAATGGCTGAAAGCAGCAGAGATGATGGGGGTTGCAGTTGTGAAAGGTGCCTGGACCTGTCATCTCTGTTGTACCGCACAGAAGGAGATGGCTATGTTTCAAGTAAGCTGTGCAGATTATGGCAAAAGCTCTCCACCACTAATGATGGAGATTCCCCCAATGTGTAAACCAAAAAAAAAGCCAATTTAACGGTTAAGGAGCGGGGCTGCCGCGTTTTACCAAACATTGATTGACTCATTCAGCTGTCAGTGGGGTTCCCCTGTTGACGGCTGAAGTGTAAACAGTCCTGGCAATTGGAGCTGTCCAAAAAAAAGGCAATGTTTATCAACAACATTGCTCAGCCACTGAAACAAAGATAGACAGAATCCTTGTTTCTTTTTGTATCTTTCTGTCTGTTCATCTACAGATCAAATGGATAAACTTCCCTCTGCAGATAATCGGTTTAACCACTTCAGCCATGGAAAGTTTTACCCCCTTCCTGACCAGGCCATTTTTTGCGCTACGGCACTGCATTACTTTAACTGACAATTGCGCGGTCCTGCGTCACTGTACCCAAATAAAACATAGGTTCTTTTTTTTTCCACAAAGAGAGCTTTCTTTTGGTGGTATTTGATCACCTCTGCAGTTTCATTTTTTGCACTATAAACAAAAAACACTGACAATTTTTGAAAAAAAAAAAAAAAATACTTTTAACTTTCTGCCATAAAACGCATGCAATAAAAAATGAAAAAAAAAAATAGAATTCATTAGTTTAGACCAATTTGTATTCTATTACATATTTTTCGTAAAAAAAAAAAAAAAATCCCAATAAGCGTATATTGATTGGTTTGCGCAAAAGTTATAGGGCCAGATTCTCAAAGGAGTTACGCCGGCGTATCTCCAGATACGCCGTCGTAACTCTGAGTGTGAGGCGTCGTATCTATGCGCCTGATTCTTAGAATCAGTTACGCATTGATTTGTCTTAGATCCGACCGGCGTAAGTCTCTTACGCCGTCGTATCTAAGTTGCATATTTACGCTGGCCGCTAGGTGGCGCTTCCGTCGATTTACACGTTGAATATGGTAATGAGCTAGATACGCCAATTCTCAAACGTACGTGCGCCCGGCGCATTTTTTTACGTCATTTACGTAAGGCTTTTTTGGGCGTAAAGTTACCCCTGCTCTATGAGGCATAGATGAGGCGTACCAATGTTAGGTATGGATGTCGGAACAGCTTCAAATTTTTCACGTTTTACGTCGTTTGCGTAAGTCGTCCGTGAATGGGGCTGGACGTAAGTTACGTTCACGTCGTCTAGGCATTGAGCGGGTGTAATTTAATTTGAAAATTTGACGTGATACTGAGCATGCGCGCGCATGCGCTGTGCGTTAAAAGCGTCAATTACGTGGGGTCACGATTGATTTCCATAAAACACGCCCACCACTTCCACATTTGAATTAGGCGGGCTTACGCCGGCCCAGTTACACTACGTCGGCGTAACTTAAAGAGCAAGTTCTTTGAGAATACGGGACCTGCCGCTCTAAGTTACGGCGGCGTAGTGTATCTGAGATACGCTACGCCCGCCTAAAGATAGGCAAATCTACGTGAATCTGGGCCATAGTGTCTACCAGAGGCGTAACTAGAAACTTTAGGGCCCCAGTGCAAGAAATCATGAAGGGCCCCCCATCAGTGGCAGCGGTGATGTTGAAGGGGTGGCAGCGGTGGTGTTGGGGGGGATAGAAGCGGTGGTGTTGAGGGGGGGTGGCAGCGGTAGTGTTGGGGGGTGGCAGCGGTGGTATTGAGGGGGGTGGCAACGGTTAGTGTTGGGGGGATGGCAGCGGTGGTGTTGGGGGGGGGGGTGGCAGTGGTGGTGTTGGGGGGGGGTGTTTTTCTGGCAGTGGTGGTGTTGAGGGGGGATGGCAGCGGTGTTGTTGAGGGGGGGTGGCAGAGATGTTGTTGAGGGGGGTAACAGCGGTGGTGTTGAGGGGGGGTGGCAGCAGTGGTGTTGAGGGGGGGTGGCAGCGGCAGTGTTGAGGGGGGTGACAGCGGTGCCATTGAGGGGGGATGGTAGCAGTGGTGTTGAAGGGGGGTGGCAGCGGTGTTGTTGAGGGGGTGACAGTGGTGGTGTTGGGGGGGTGACAGCAATGGTGTTGAGGGGGGGTGGCAGCGGTAGTGTTGAGGGGGGGTGGCAGCGGTGTTGTTGAGGGGGTGACAGTGGTGGTGTTGGGGGGGTGACAGCAATGGTGTTGAGGGGGGGGTGGCAGCGGTAGTGTTGAGGGGGGGTGGCAGCGGTGGTGTTGGGGGGTGGCAGCGGTGGTGTTGAGGGGGGTTGGCAGCGGTGGTGTTGAGGGGGGTTGACAGCGGCGGTGTTGAGGGGGTGGCAGCGGTGGTGTTGAGGGGGGTGGCAGCGGTGGTATTGGGGGTGGCAGCAGTAGTGTTGTGGGGGGCGGTACTCGAGGGGGGGTGGTAGCAGTGGTAGTGCCATCATCAAACCACCACCACCTCTGCCTCTTACTGATCCCATCCCCCACCACCACTGACCTCACCCCCCCCCCCTTTATCACCTCTGTTGTAGTGATGATGGGGGGGATAGGGATGAGATCTGCGGTGGTGGGGGGATGGGATCGATTGCAGTGCAAAATGGCACTTGACAGGACTTGCCAGCAATCAATCGATTCCCCCTCAGAAATCTGTCACTGTGCCTCCTCCAGGAATGCCTTGCCTCATGGGTACGACGGGACAGGTAGTCGATGCAGTCGCAGAGGGGAGAGCTCCTCCCCCGCCTTCACTTAATAGGTGTTTTTCAGTGTCCGCCCCCTTCATTCTCTCTGTCTCTGGATAGGCGGGGACGGGCGGTACACAGTCTCAACGCTGTGCTGCCTCTGTCCTCTCTCTCTCTCTCTTCCCTCAGCGGGCGAAAGCCCCCCTCCCCGCGGCGGAACAAACCACACAGTCAGGCGGGCACCTCACGCGGGCGGCAGGGGGGCACCTCACGCAGGCGGCGGGCGGTCACCTCACGCAGGCGGGCACCTCACACGGGCGGCAGGCGGGCACCTCACACGGGCGGCAGGCGGGCACCTCACGTGGGCAAACAGCCGGACGGCGGGCCCCCCTGAAGTGGCGGAACTACAGGGCCCAGTCGCAAGTGCGACTGTTGCGACACTGGTAATTCCGCCACTGGTGTCTACAAACTATGGGATAAATTTATGGACTTTTTTTTATTGTTTTTACTAGTAATGGTGGCAATCAGCGATTTATTAGCAGTATTGCGACATTGTGACAGACAAATCTGACACTAAGTGACACTTTTTGGGGGCCAGTAACACCAATATAGTGATCAGTGCTAACAAAAAATGCACCGTCACTGTAATAATGACGCTGGCAGGGAAGGGGTTAACATCAGGGGCAGTGAAAGGACTGCAGATTTGCACTACAGTCCAATTAACATGGTTTCCTATGGAACACATTCTCTAGTGTAAAGCTACAAAAAGCACTAAAAATGCATAGGTGTGAATCCAGCCTTACTGTGTGGGAGATGAACTAACTCAAGGAAGAGAGACATCAGTGCTCCCGATTAGCAGGAATCACAGATCTCTCTCTCCCTGTCTGACAGAACGACGGTCTGCCTGGTTTACATAGGCAGACTGCCGTTCTGTCTCTCCAGCGAACGATCGCAGGTGGCCTGCTGCCATCACGTTTGCTGGACCAGCCAATCCCAGTGTTAGCACAGCGCCGGTGGCGCACGCCCCAGAGCCGGTGGAAGAAATCCTGTACGGGTATGTGATTTGGCGCTTAAGGGCTGCCCTGCCGCAGTATATGTATGTGGGGCAGTCTTTTAATTTATTAAAGGAACCTGTCAAGTAAAACAAAAACAAATATATAGATATTTATGACCGAGAGAGATGTGGATCACATAAACACGCGACAAGACTTACAACATAAATAGACCTGAAGTGTGCCTTGGTGGTCTGGTCAGTATGCCAAGAAAAGGGGGCATACCCAAGGTAAGTAATGGGTAGTTAATTGAAGAACGATATGCTGAGAAGTGCCCTGAAAAAAGGAAGGGTGTCAAATGCGATTGAGTGCGCAGACTCACGGACATGAGGTGAGCTGGGAAGAGTC
The DNA here is from genome assembly GCF_905171775.1 of Rana temporaria. Classification (NCBI taxonomy): domain Eukaryota; kingdom Metazoa; phylum Chordata; class Amphibia; order Anura; family Ranidae; genus Rana; species Rana temporaria. The sequence goes on from NC_053490.1 coordinate 41,050,801, forward strand.
GGCCCAGTGACGTGTAGTACCGTACACTGAACCGACAAAGAGCATGTGTGAGTGGGCTGCTTAAATACCCTCTGGGCTCCTCCCATAAACTCAGGCCACCATACTGGCCTATATATATATAAAATAATTAATGTTCCTGAATGAATGAAGAACTTATATAGCGCGGCACATGCGAACCAAATCGCCTCTGGGCGCTCGTTGTTCCTGTCTCCTTTGATATCAAAAGAGATGAGTTTTGATCTTTCTCCTGAATGCTAAATGGTTCTCCTCCAACCGAATGCTGGTTGGTAAAGCGTTCCATAGTCTGGGACCTTGGACCGCGAATCTTCTTTCTCCTTTGGACTTATAATTGGCTTTTGGTATTTGGAGCAGGTTCTGGTTGGTGGATCGCAAGACGCGATTGGGGTTGTGAGCTTTTATTTTATCGCATAGATAATGGAGAGCATTCCCATAGATACATCTATGCGTTAGACAGAGTGCTTTGAAAACAATTCTGTATTTTACTGGCAACCAGTGAAGGGTTCTCAGTGAAGGTGAGATTGATTCCCAAGGTTTTTTCCCAGTCACAAGTCTAGCGGCCGTATTTTGAACGACTTGCAGACGAGCGATTTGGTACTTGGGGAGTCCGAGGTAAAGGGCGTTTGCATAATCCAATCTGGAGTTTACAATCGCTCCCACCACGACCGCTATGTCTTCCTTGGGACTAAAAGGGGTGAGTTTGCGTAGTAGGCGCAGCAGATGGTGAGATCCGCTGACTACTGACCCTATTTGTGCGTTCATTGTCATGTAGGAGTCGAAGATGACTCCGAGACTTTTGACTTTGGCGCTAGGGGTGATGATTTTGCCCAGAATGGGCGGGGGTGTCCAGGTTGTTGCAGGTTGATTCATACGCTTGGCGTGAAACAGGAGAAGTTCTGTTTTCGCTCCGTTGAGTTTAAGATAACTCTTTGTCATCCAGTCCTCTATCAAAGAGAGGCAAGTCTCTAGATTGAGAAGATGATCCATTTTGTTGCAAATGCGGAAATACAGTTGCGTGTCGTCTGCATATGAGTGATAAAGCAGTTTTTGGCTGCTAATGATTTTAAAAAAGAGGACGAAGATAGATGTTAAACAACAGCGGCGATAGAGGCGATCCTTGAGGGACTCCGTGCGATAACGTGCGTTTCTCAGAAGTGAAAGGTCCCAATTTCCTCTGTTATAGCCCCTTTATTAACCCTTAATTTACTCTAATCGGCCTTAATTAAAGGGTCACTAAAGGAAAAAAATTTTTTTGCTGAAATGACTGTTTACAGGGCATAGAGACATAATAGTTAACTGATTCCTTTTAAAAATTATTAAAAATTGATAAAAAAACAATCATATAATGTGCCTGCAGTGTAGTTTCGTTTTTGCTGTTGTTTGCTGGTTCTCTGATGTACAGAGAGCCACTAGAGGGCAGTCAGCCAATAGAGAGCAGTGATACTTTGTCTAAAACTCCTCAGCACCAATCCAGTTTCGTTTTACACACAATAATCACATTAGTGACCACCGTGAGAAATCTCCCAGCACTGTGGTTATCAGGAAACAGGCAACCAGGAAGTGTCCAGAACAGAGAGGATTTACAGCAACATGAAAGCAAAAACGAACAATGAGGACATGAAACCAGGACTGCAGCAAGGTAAAGGAAGCTATTTAGCTAAAAAAAAAAATTCCTTTAGTGACCCTTTAACTCCTTATTCTCCTGACAATTTTTTTTTTTTTTTTTAGAAACCATTAATTTAAACTTGTTTTGCTTTTGTTCATTTAATATTTTTACACCTATAACATATATATTTACATGTTTCACATTGTGAATCACTTTTCAATGCTTTGTACCGTTGCTGACAGCTGAAGTCTAAACAAAACCGTTGCGGTAGGTATCAGTAATCGGTATTTGCAAGTGCTAAAAAAATAAGAATCATGATTGCTTTGTAAAAAAAAAAAAAAATAGTGCTATCCGTGCATCTCTATTAATCATGATGACAGATGATGATCTGACTGTGTGTGGACCCCTTTAGTACATGTTTCTGAAGCTTGCTATCATAGAACTCACCGCCCCCCCTATCAGTTCCAAGCAGTGTGGATGATGTAGCCTTCTCTGTGCAGAGAATTGTAGGTGACAAAGCAATAAGAGCAACACAAGGAAACCCTTAAGATCCGGACTAAGAGAAGGGAAATATTTGCCCTTGTAGCTCTGAGAGCGGCTCCTGATGTAATGAGTTTGGGGAGCCGGTCACCATCTGTCTCCAGACTTGACAGCTTCATTCTCTTCCCTGCACTGTAATTACATCTACACAGCTGTTACCAGAACTCCAAGATACCGATATTGCATGGCTTGTCCTCGGTCACACGAGTGGAAATACTCATTGGGAGGTTGCAGTAGAACTACATATTCAGGCTCATTTAAAGCTGTTTAATCTGAATACATTTTGACTATATATTTTTTTTCCCTCATCAACCTGCTAATGAAATGGGGGGAAAATCTGATTTTATTACATACCTTATTTTAGACCCGGTGTCGTCATCACTGGGTCTCTGTGCTTCTTCAAACAATGATTACTGCTGGGGGTAGGGTGTTGTACATAGCTTCATAAAAACCCCAAAAAGTGCCGGCAGAAAAAGACTGAGTAGCATGGAGTCTGCCCATTTTTTTTTCTTTGTTTTGTTTGTTTTTTTGTTTTGTTAACTTTGATGTCTGACTATAGTTTGACCCAAGCATGTTTAAAGCCATTTACCGTTGACTGTCTCACTACCTCAGTTGGAAGTTTATTCCTATCAATCACCCTTTCAGTAAAATAATACTTTCAAGGATTAGTTTTGAACTTTCCTCCAGTTAGTTTGAGGTCATGTCCCGTGTTCTTGATTTTTGTTTCATATTGAAAAAAACTGCCTTCCTGAACCTTATCAACCCCCTTGATGTATTTCAAGGTTTCAAAAACCTCACTGTATTCTGCCTCAGTACTCCCCTCCCCCTCAAGAGCTCTCAGCCTGGATGCAAACGGTGATATCCAAAAACTCCACATAGGTCCAAATTTAGCTATTGAAAATGTATATGCATTTACTTTATTTATTTAACTGAGCTTCAGAGGTACCTGTACCGAAGTTGGAGGCCCTACAGGGCCAGTTCTACCACTAGGCAAACTAGGCAGCCACCTAGGGAGGGCGCCCTGCTGCCTAGGGCGCCCGGCCACTGGGGTTCCTACTCTCTTCAGCAAGCAACTAAGTCTCAGCGCTGTTGAGGCTGCATTTGATGGGCGCTGGTGAGGCTGCATTTGATGGGCGCTGGTGAGGCTGCATTTGATGGGCGCTGGTGAGACTGCATTTGATGGGCGCTGGTGAGGCTGCATTTGATGGGCGTTGGTGGGGCTGCATTTGATAGGCGCTAGTGGGGCTGCATTTGATGGGCGCTGGTTATGCTGCATTTAATGGGCGCTGGTGAGGCTGCGTTTGATGGGCGCTGGTGGGGCTGCATTTGATGGGTGCTGGTGGGGCTGCATTTGATGCGCGCTGGTGAGGCTGCATTTGATGGGCGCTGGTGGGGCTGCATTTTATGGGTGCTGGTGGGGCTGCATTTTATGGGTGCTGGTGAGGCTGCATTTGATTGGCTCTGGTGAGGCTGCATTTGATTGGCTCTGGTGAGGCTGCATTTGATGGGCTCTGGTGAGGCTGCATTTGATGGGCTCTGGTGAGGCTGCATTTGATGGGCTCTGGTGAGGCTGCATTTGATGGGCGCTGGTGAGGCTGCATTTGATGGGCTCTGGTGAGGCTGCATTTGATGGGCTCTGGTGAGGCTGCATTTGATGGGCTCTGGTGAGGCTGCATTTGATGGGCTCTGGTGAGGCTGCATTTGATGGGCTCTGGTGAGGCTGCATTTGATGGGCTCTGGTGAGGCTGCATTTGATGGGCTCTGGTGAGGCTGCATTTGATGGGCTCTGGTGAGGCTGCATTTGATGGGCTCTGGTGAGGCTGCATTTGATGGGCTCTGGTGAGGCTGCATTTGATGGGCTCTGGTGAGGCTGCATTTGATGGGCGCTGGTGAGGCTGCATTTGAAGGGTGCTGGTGAGGCTGCATTTCATGGATGCTTCATTAAAAAGGTGGGGTATGCAAGGGAAAGGTGGTGGAGTCAGGTGTGGAGCCAAGGGGGCAGCAAAATGAGGTTTCGCCTAGGGTGTCAAAAATCCTTGCAGCTCTGAGGCACTGCTATTTCTTCTCCTTTTGGCTAAGATCAAGTGTAGTTTCTGTTCTTTATCAGTTTTTGGGAACAGAACGCTGGCGCCCTTCTGCCCAGCAGGGGGTGCTGGTTAGTTATTCACAACCGCCTCGTGTATTAGACATGGCACTTTATATTTATCAAGGGCACTTAGCATGCACGCGTGTCCTCCCCCTTTTTTTTTTTTTTACTCTGAGGGTTGTTCAGGCCTGCCTGACATTGGGGAGAGTATCTGTGACCCTCAGATCTATTTATTTTCCTCCATAGGGGCTTCTCTTCTGGAGAACCCTCACCAAGTACATGGAGGGCCAGCTTCGGCTCCTAAAATTTTCAGATTTTATTGGTTCTCCATAAAAGACACAGTATCAGACAGCAAATGTGAACGTGTTATAGCCTTGTGGGCCTTGTTATCTAAGAAGTGGGTCCGCCTGGCTTTGTGTACTGTGGGCAAAAAAAGTTTATGACGGTACAGTATTGATCCGACCTTCAAAGAGGGCCTCAATTCCTGAGCCTGGACAATTGGCTGCTCAGCTGTTCCATGGCCAGGTGTGTGTTATTCCCTCATTATCCCATTTACAAGGAGTAGATCCAGGTCCAGAGTTAATTTCAAGTGTGCAATTTGCATTTGGAATCTGTTGCTGTCAACTCTCAATATGAGATACAGAGAGCTGTCTCTATCTGTGAAGCAAGCCATCATTAGGCTGAAAAAACAAAACAAACCCATCAGAGAGATGGCAAAAACATTAGGTGTGGCCAAATCAACTGTTTGGAACATCCTTAAAAAGAAAGAACGCACCGCTCAGCAACACCAAAAGACCCGGAAGACCACGGAAAACAACTGTGGTGGATGACCAGAGAATTCTTTCCCTGGTGAAGAAAACACCCTTCACAACAGTTGGCCAGATCAAGAACACTCTCCAGGAGTTAGGTGTATTTGTGTCAAAGTTAACAATCAAGAGAAGACTTCACCAGAGTGAATACAGAGGGTTCACCACAAGATGTAAACCATTGGTGAGCCTCAAAAACAGGAAGGTCAGATTAGAGTTTGCCATCTAAAAAAGCCTTCACAGTTCTGGAACAACATCCTATGGACAGATGAGACCAAGGTCAACTTGTACCAGAGTGATGGGAAGAGAAGAGTATGGAGAAGGAAAGGAACTGCTCATGATCCAAAGCATACCACCTTATCAGTGAAGCATGGTGGTGGTAGTGTCATGGTGTGGGCATGTATGGCTGCCAATGGAACTGGTTCTCTTGTATTTATTGATGATGTGACTGCTGACAAAAGCAGCAGGATGAATTCTGAAGTGTTTCGGGCAATATTATTATCAGCTCATATTCAGCCAAATGCTTCAGAACTCATTGGACGGCGTTTCACAGTGCAGATGGACAATGACCCGAAGCATACTGCGAAAGCAACCGAAGAGTTTTTTAAGGGAAAGAAGTGGAATGTTCTGCAATGGCCAAGTCAATCACCTGACCTGAATCCGATTGAGCATGCATTTCACTTGCTGAAGACAAAACTGAAGGGAAAATGCCCCAAGAACAAGCAGGAACTGAAGACAGTTGCAGTAGAGGCCTGGCAGAGCATCACCAGGGATGAAACCCAGCGTCTGGTGATGTCATCGCGTTCCAGACTTCAAGCTGTAATTGACTGCAAAGGATTTGCAACCAAGTATTAAAAAGTGAAAGTTTGATTTATCATTGTTAATCTCATTACTTTTGGTCCCTTAAAAAGTGGGAGGCACATATACAGACTGTTGTAATTCCTACACCATTCACCTGATTTGGATGTGATAGCCTCAAATTAAAGCTGCAAGTCTGCAGATAAAGCACATCTTGTTTGTTTCATTTCAAATCCATTGTGGTGGTGTATAGAGCCAAAAAGATTAGAATTGTGTCGATGTCCCAATATTTATGGACCTGACTGTATATGTAAAGAGCTGCATAAATTGACGGCGCTATATAAGTACCTGTAATAAATAAGAGGTCTTGTTTGTTGCTACAGATGGATGTGTATTATCTAATCTAGCCACCAGGTGGCATTATTGCTCCAGTTTTGTCATAATAACTGACTTTTATGAGGGTTTCCCTGCAGAGAGAGCGATACAGTTAGTTTATGTTATAACAACATTGTGTCTGCTCTCAAGAACTGAATTATTTCTGCGCGCAACAGCTTCGGTTTTATGGCTGTTGGTTTTATGGCTGTTATCAGAGAAAGAGGGAGCATGGGAAAATATTGATTTCACCAATACTTTTAGCAAAACTTTTTTGTGTTGTTAATGCATTGATCTTGGCTCAAAGAGGACAGGTGTAAACATTAAAGTGTTACTAAACCCACAAAAGTAAAATCAGTCTGTATATGCAGTAAAGCATGCTTGTTATACTCACTGTGGAGCCTAAGGGGTTAATCCTTTGCATTATGTATAAAGGCTGTTTTAGCCTGTCTCTCTGATCCTTCTCCTCTTCCACTGTTCCCAAAAAATAATATGACATTAACAGAGGCAGGGGACAGGCTGCACATGCTCAGTTTGGTGTGCTAGAGTTTTTTGTGCTCTGTGTGGTAAATATAACGTATGTCCGCGCAATGATACGGCGGCGCAGTATATCGTATTTACGCTACGCCGCCGTAAATTACAGGAGCAAGTGCTGTATTCACAAAGCACTTGCTCCGTAAGTTGCGGTGGCGTAGCGTAAAAGGGTCCGGCATAAGCGCGCGTAATTCAAATGTGGAAGGGGGGCGTGTTTTTTTTTTAAATTTATGATGACCTGACGTGATTGACGTTTTGTACGTACGGCGCATGCGCCGTACGTGTACATATCACTGTGTGCATTGCTTTCAAGTACGGCGCAACAACGTATTGGTTTCGACGTGAACGTAAATTACGACCAGCCCTATTCGCGAACGACTTACGCAAACGACGTCAAAAATTCAAATTTCGAAGCGGGAACGACGTCCATACTTAACATTGGCTGCGCCTCCTAATAGCAGGAGAAACGTTACGCCGAAAAAGCCTTAACGCAAACAACGAACGCCGGGCGCACGTACGTTTGTGAATCGGCGTATCTAGGAAATTAGCATATTCTACGCCGACAACAACGGAAGCGCCCCTAGCGGCCAAAGTTATATTGCACACAATTCTACGCTGCCGCAATCAAGTTACGTCGGTGGAGGAAGCCTATTTTTTCAGCGTAACTGCCTTTGAGAATCGGCGTAACGCTACGCGGGCGCGGATTTCAAATTAAGGCGGCGTATGTGAATTACGGCGGCGTATGTAGATCGGTGCAGCGTATCAGAGATACACTATGCCGCCGTACCTTACCTGGCGCATTTTCGAATCCTCAGCGAGTTCGCGCCGTAAGTTACGGCGGCGTAGTGTATTTCTGGCGGCGGATTTGAAATTGGGCGGGTTGGGGGCAGGTTTAATTTAAATGAAGCGCGTCCCCGCGCCGAATGAACTGCGCATGCGTCGTCCCAAAAGTTCCTGCCGTGCATTGCGCTAAATGACGTCGCTAGGACGACATTTTTTTAACTTAGACGTGAGTTACGTCCATCCCTATTCACGGACGACTTACGCGGGAACGACGGCCATACTTAACATGGCAAGTCTATGTATACGCCGAAAAATACCAGCTTTAACTATACGCCAGAAAAAGCTGACTACAGACGACGTTCGAAAATGCGACGGCCGCGCGTACATTCGTGGATCGTCGAAAACGCCACCCAGCGGACGCCAAAGTATTGCATCTTAGATCCGAAGGCGTACGAAGACGTACACCTGTCGGATCTAATGTAAAAAATCCTAAGGCCGGGTACACACGGACAAACATGTATGGTGAAAGCGGTCCGTCGGACCGTTTCCACCATACATGTCTGCCAGAGGGCTTCTGTACGATGGTTGTACACACCATCGTACAGAAGTCCGCGCGTAAACAATACGCGGGGCGTGTCCGCGGTGTCGCCGCGTCGATGACGCGGTGTCGCCGCGACAATGACGCGGCGACGTGGGCGGCCCGCCTTTAAAATGCTTCCACGCATGCGTCGAAGTCATTCGACGCATGCGAGGGACGGCGGGCGCCTGGACATGTACGGTAGGTCTGTACTGACGACCGTACATGTCCGAGCGGGCTGAATTCCAGCGGACTGTTTTAAAACAAGTCCAGGAATATTTGTCTGCTGGGAAAAGGCCCGGCGGGCAAATGTTTGCTGGAATTCGGCCCGCTCGCGCCCACACACGACCAAACATGTCTGCTGAAACTGGCCTGCGGGCCAGTTTCAGCAGACATGTTTGCTCGTGAGTATGGGGCCTTAGGAAAAACCAGAGGAAAACACTGCGCTGATACGTGATGAAAAAAATGATGATAGTAAGTGACAAAAGCAGCTAGTACCTATTGCTCAAAATACCCAAAGCAAAAAAACGTACAACCAAAAAGAAGGTACAGCGCTGATGTGAATGAATTAAGTTGTGAATAAACCAGATAAATTATGAAAAATAATCAGTGACTTGATGAACAAAACAAATTAATTATGTAGTGAAAAAGTTCATAAAAATGTCCAAAAGTGTCGGATCTAACCCAGAAGCCGTCGTATCTTGTTTTGAGGATTCAAACTAAAGATACGACGCGGAAAATTTAAAAGTACGCCGGCGTATCAGTAGATATGCCGGCGTACTTCGTCTGTGGATCTGGCCCAAAGTATTACATGTAATTTTGGTCCATCTGGAACTCTATCTGTATTTGCTAAGATTTGAAGTGGTTTTAAACCAATTACAATTACTTTTTGCTGCAGGTAAGTCTATAATAAGGTTTACCTGTAGATACATCGGCACATGCACACTGAAGCAATGGCACATATGTACCGTTGCTTTGGTGAGTGTGCCCTTACCGGCGGCTCCCACGTGCGTGGTGTCATCGCGGCTTTGGCCAATCACAGCGCCGGAGCCCGCGATACCCAAAGTAACTCTGGGAGCGATGTCGCCGGCCGGAGGGGAGTATGAGGACCGCTGCGGGGACTTCAAACTCAGGTAAGTAACTCATAATGAGCTAGCATGCTATGCTTACTAGCTTATTATGCCTTTTTGTCTTGTTTTTTCAGGGTTTACAACCAATTTAAATATCACTTTTTCTGTCAATACAGTGGCAACCAGGAATTTCCTAACGTTGAAGGTAGGGTTGTCCCGATACCGATACCAGTATCGGTATCGGGACCGATACTGAGTATTAGCGGGAGTACTCGTACTCCCGCTAATACCGCCGATACTAGAATAGAATACTTCCGCCCCTCCCCCCTCTCGCCGCCGCCACCACCAACGCCGCCGCTACAACGTTAATCACCGTGGCGCGGGGAACATTACAGGCAGCTTTCGTTTGAATAGCTGTTTTCCCCGCCGCGCATAGACACTCCCCCTTGGATGGATCTGTCCAATCGCGAGCAAGGGGGAGTGTCTATGCGCGGCGGGGAAAACAGCTGTTCAAACGAACGCTGACTGTAATGTTCCCCGCGCCGTGGTGATTAACAGTAGGTACGGGGGACATGGCTGTATATACAGGGGACATGGCTGCATATACAGGGGACATGGCTGCATATACAGGGGACATGGCTGGATATACGGGGGACATGGCTGGACATACGGGGGACATGGCTGGACATACGGGGGACATGGCTGGACATACGGGGGACATGGCTGGACATACGGGGGACATGGCTGGACATACAGGGGACATGGCTGGACATACGGGGGACATGGCTGGACATACGGGGGACATGGCTGGACATACAGGGGACATGGCTAGACATACAGGGGACATGGCTGTATATACGGGGGACATGGCTGCATATACAGGGGACATGGCTGCATATACGGGGGACATGGCTGGACATACGGGGGACATGGCTGGACATACGGGGGACATGGCTGGACATACAGGGGACATGGCTGGACATACGGGGGACATGGCTGGACATACGGGGGACATGGCTGTATATACGGGGGACATGGCTGTATATACGGGGGACATGGCTGGACATACGGGGGACATGGCTGGACATACGGGGGACATGGCTGGACATACGGGGGACATGGCTGGACATACGGGGGACATGGCTGGATATGGGGGGACATGGCTGGATATGTGGGGGACATGGCTGCTATATGTTTGGGTACATGGCTGCATATGTGGGGGGACATGGCTGCATTTGGGGACACATTTAAAAAAAAGTATCGGTATTCGGTATCGGCGAGTACATAAAAAAAAGTATCGGTACTTGTACTCAGTCCTAAAAAAGTGGTATCGGGACAACCCTAGTTGAAGGGATTTCCTCTCCCTTCCTGTTGTGACTATGGGACAGGGAGTGTAGTGAAGTCTCCCCAGTGGAGAAGGACACTGCTAATATTAGATTGGGGTAAAGAGCCAATCAGTGGCTTTTTACCACGTGATCAACTGTGTCCAATCACAGCTCATCATGGATGTAAACAGAAGCTGGTTATCGGCACTCCTTTTCTCCCACTGTCAGCATGAAGAGAGGAGAAGAGAGACAATAAGCGGTGTCTTCAAAAGTGACGTACACTGATTACCAGTGCTGCCCATGATTGTAGCCTATCAGTGCAGTCTCACCAGTGCACATCAGTGAAGGAGAACATTTTTCAAAGCAGTAATTTTTCTAACTATTTCTAATTTATTTGTTTTATTTAGCAAAAACTAAAAACCCCAATGGTGATTAAAGCGGAGGTTCACCCTAATTTCCCAGTCATCCTTAATCACACCGGCTCAGTGTCTATACTTGTAGTTGGCGATCAATTTTTTTTTTTAAATGAATGCCATACCGTGTTTGTCTTTTGTGAAGCAGGCACTTCCTGGTTGAGCTCCCGCGGGAGTGGGCGTGTCGGTTTGCCTCCGATCGCCCCAATGATTCCTGGGATTAGTTTGCAATGTCTCCTGGGAGCACAGTGTGACGCTGCTTAGGAGACGATTCTGTAGATAAGAAGAGGAACTATCGCGTGATTTGACATGTCACGTGACTCCTGCAGCCGTATCCCGGAAGGATTTGCTTGTGGGCTTCAGAGTGCCCACAAGCAAGATGGAACAGTACTGCAAAGATTTTTATAAATTATTGTTTACGGCAGAATGACAATGCGGAGGGCTACGAATATAGGACACGTGAGTACACTAATAAGTATATTAAGAGCGGCAGATGCACATAAAAAAAAGGAATTCCCGCGGAACCCCCGCTTTAAGTACCACCAAAAAGTTGTATTTGTGTGAAAATGCTAAACATTTCATATGAGTACAGTGTTGCACGACGGCGCAATTGTCATTCAAAGTTTGACGGCGCTGAAAGCGAAAAATTTGGCCTGGGCAGGTTGGGGGTAAAAGTGCCCAATAGGCAAGTGGTTAACAGAAGTCTATGCAAGTCACAATGTAATCAGCAAAAGGTAGTGCAGAAACCTTTTTTAGTCACTGCGGCATAAGTCGTGGCAAATTTAAAGGGTTCCATTGCCGACAATGGGGTGCGACATGACACAGCTCACCGTTGTGAACTGGGGCTTAAAGGGGTTGTAAAGGTAAAAGTTTTTTCACCTTAAACTTCCGACTATACCGCCCCCCCGTTATACTTACCTGACCCCTCGAAAGTCCCGCGCTCGGCCCCGACATCCTCTTCACCGCTCAGCCTGGCCATTGATTGGATGGATTGAAAGCAGCGCAGCCATTGGTTGGCGCTGCTGTCAATTTCATCCAATGACACGGCGTGCTGAGGGGAGGGGCCGAGTGATACAGTGAGCCCGCAAGAACTCCACACAATGCGAGGGAGCTCGCATGAATGTGTGGAGTTCTTGCGGGGAGGACCAGAGACAGCCACCGAGGGACCCCAGAAGACTAGGATCGGGGACACTCTGTGCAAAACTAGCTGCACGGTGGAGGTAAGTATAACATGTTTGTTATTTTTTATAAAGAAGATAAAAATTTCTTTACAAACCCTTTAAGAATTGTTTTGTTTCTTCTAATAGTGGGTTCAGATCGACATTTTTTATTTTATTTTTCCAACCACAGTGATGAGAACGTTTAACCTCTTCCCAACCGCTCCATAGACAAAAGACGTCTACAGAGCGGTTGAGTTATTCCGGGACGACGTCCCTGGGACGTCCTCCCAGAATCCTTCACTCGCGCGACCCCTGCGGCGCGCTGCCGGAATCATCTGTGAGCGCCGGGTCTAGAAGACCCGGCGCATCACAGATCGCGGTAAATCGCCGCTGATAGCGGCGGTTTACCACGTGATCGCTCTGTCAAATGACGGAGCGATCACTTGTAAACAAACCGGCGTCATGTAATGACGCCGGTTCCTCCCTCTCCTCTCTGTACTGATCGGTACAGTGTGAGAGGAGGGGGGGAGCGCGGGGTGTCAGCAGCTGCTGTGGGATGGATCTGTGACAAATGCAGTCACAGATCCATCCATCCCTCCCTGTGCAATACTCTGCAATACCCCCCACACTCTGCAATACCCCAACCCACACTCTGCAATACCCCCCACACTCTGCAATACCCCCCACACTCTGCAATACCCCCCACACTCTGCAATACCCCCCACACTCTGCAATACCCCCCACACTCTGCAATACCCCCCACACTCTGCAATACCCCACATACTATGCAATACCCCCCATACTCTGCAATACCACCCATACTATGCAATACCCCCCATACTCTGCAATACCCCCCACACTCTGCAATACCCCCCATACTCTGCAATACCCCCCATACTCTGCAATACCACCCATACTCTGCAATACCCCCCATACTCTGCAATACCCCCCACACTCTGCAATACCCCCCATACTATGCAATACCCCCCACATTCTGCAATACCCCCCCATACTCTGCAATACCCCCCACACTCTGCAATACCCCCAATACTCCGCAATACCTGCTAATATGACAGAAACGAGAATTTTATTTATATTTTTACAGAATTTTCAGTGTTTTTTCTTTTATAGCGCAAAAAAATAAAAAACCCAGAGGTGATCAAATACCACCAAAAGAAAGCTCTATTTGTGGGAAAAAAAGGACAAAAATTTCAGACGGGTACAATGTTGTATGACTGAGTTATTGTCATTCAAATTGTGAGAGCACCGAAAGCTGAAAATTGGTCTGGTGAGGAAGGGGGTTTAAGTGCCCAGTGGTCAAGAGGTTAAAGGAGCCAGATGTAAAATGTTTCTCAAGCAAACTTATAACCACGAATGTTGCTTTTCATTCGGTAAAGTCTGAATGTTAAAAGCGTAGGAAATTTTGAAGGACTTTCTAACGACAACCGTCAAGCCATTGAATATACGGAGAATGGGGTAGATTCAGGTAGGGAGCGCGTATTTGTGTGCGGGCGTAACATATCCTATTTACGTTACGCCTCCGCAACTTTGTCAGGCAAGTGCAGTATTCTCAAAACAAAGTTGTGGCGGCGTATCGTAAATAGGCCAGCGTAAGCCCGCCTAATTCAAATGTGTAAGATGTGGGTGTGTTTTATGTAAATTTATTGTGACCCCACGTAAAAGACGCTTTTTCCGAACGGCGCATGCGCCGTCCGTGAAAGTAACCCAGTGCCCATGCTCCAAATTAACCCGCAAAAAGCCAATGCTTTCGACGTGAGTGTAAATTACGCACAGCCCTATTCGCGAACGACTTACGCAAACTACGTAATCGACGGAAAATTCGACGCTGGCCCGACGTCCATACTTTACGCCGGAAAAAGCCTAACGTAAACGGCGTATCTGTACTGCGACGGCCGGGCGTACGTTCGTGAATAGGCGTATCTAGCTGATTTACATATTCTAGGCGTAAATCAGCGTACACGCCCCTAGCGGCCAGCGTAAATATGTAGTTAAGATACGCCGGCGTAGGAGACTTACGCCCAGGCCCGGACTGGCCATAGGGCAGACCGGGCATATGCCCGGTGGGCTGCTATGGCTTGGGCCGGGGCCTCCCGCTCTGTGGCTTGTTGATGTCCATGCCGCACAGCAGGAGGTAAGCGGCGACCGCGGCCTGGACAGGGCTAACACAGGCCTGCGGCCGCCGCTCACCTACTGCTGTGCGGCGGCGATGCCTGTATCTTCTCCGGCGAATGGGCTGAGCTGTGTGTCTCGCTCACACACAGATCAGCCTCAGAGCCGACAGGAACAGTTCCGCTCTCTGCTCTCCAGTCTCCACTCAGGTGGCCTGCTCCTCCTCCTCCCGCCCCTCTGCTTCTGTGTCTGCCACGCCCACACACTCGGGGAGAAGTGAAAGAAGCAGACAGCATGTGCCTCCTTTCCTGGGGTGAGTAAGATCACCCTCTATCCTGCCTCCCAGTAATTTAAGACACCTCCAAGGCATGTTTTTTAAATGTGTGTATTTTTAATGTTGCCATTTGTGACACGTGAAAAAAAAACTGCTCTCTGCTGAGAGAATTTTTTTTGTTAGCTTTCCATTGGTACATCTGCTTCAGTTCAGTGCCCAGCTACCCATGTTTTTTCCAACAAAATCCTGAAACAGGCCAGAAGAACAGGTATTTTCTCGCCCTTAAGGCTGCATTCACACCTAGGCGTATATACGCCTGTAGTGTGAACGCCGCTGCCGCCCCGACACGCCAGAGGGATGCTTTAACATTGCCCTCTATGGAGATGGTTCACATCTCCACGCCGAACGCCGGACGCCTGCCGCCTGAAAAAAGGTCCCGGACCTTTTTTTCAGGCGTCTTTCGGCGTTCGGCTAGGAGATGTGAACCATCTCCATAGAGGGGGTCACAGGCTGCATTCACAATCGCTGCGTTTTGTCGCCGCGAATCGCGGTACAAAACGCCGCTATTTGCCGCCGCAATTTGCGGGACAAAACGCCGCGATTCAGTACGCTATAGTGTGAATGCAGCCTTAGACTTCACTGGGGTTTGGCACTAAGCTCAGGGTTCTGAGTTCCCACCTGGCTCAAAGTGAATCCTGACAGGTTTGCTTATCTCTAGTGCTCACACAAATTGTTCAGTGGTTAGATAATGAGACATGTCTCCCAACATGTTAGATTGGGGTCTGCTTACTATCACATTCTGATATTAATGACATTCATAATAGGTCTCTGTGGGGCACTGTCACAAAAAGAATTAGATGCTTATAGCAGTTGTAGAGTCAGCCTGGAACATGGCTAATAAGGGGTTAATTTGGGAGGGCAGCTACTTCCCCCTAAACCAGACTATTAAAGACAGCAGAGCTCACAAATAGGAGGGAGGCTTTCAGTAGCTGCTAGGAAGTCATAGGGCTTATTGTGGGCAAACATTGAGAGGCATAGAGCTATTCACTTTCTCTAGGAACTTATTGACTGTTTTATATTATTGCTTGATTGCGGAGTGTCATACTACATTAACGGCGCCTCCATTTCAGCTCGCATATCATACTGCGAACTGACAGTTCGGACATGAACCAGATCACATAGGTGTGAACACCCATGCGATCCGATTCTGGTGCGGACCAAAAAAAGTGTCCTGTGCGTGTTTGGTCCAAATGCGATGCAATATCAGCCATAGTATCTGTATGGCTGAAATTGCATTGCAAAGACATTGCATGTGATTTGCACTGCAGTGCGAATCACATGCGATAGCGCACTAGTGTGAACCTGGCCCAAATCAGGGTTCTCAGAACACCACTTTACATGAGATCCCCCCTTAAGGCACGGTTCATACTAGTGTGCTGTGCAATATCGCATGTGATTCGCAATGCAAATCACATGCAATGTCCGTGCATTGCGATTTCAGCCATACAGATAGTATGGCTGAAATCGCACTGCATTCAGACTAAACACGCACTGGACACTTTTTTGGTCCGCACCAGAATCGGATCGCATGGGTGTTCACACCTATGTGATCCGGTTCATGTCCGAACTGTCAGTTCGCAGTATGATATGCGAGCTGAAATGGAGGCGCCGTTAATGTAGTATGACACTCCCCAGCAGTTCACATATGGCAGTGTGAACTGCCGTGCAAGTCGAGTGCGATGCGGAAACCCGCAGTGGATTAGCAGCTTACAGTAAGTGGAAATTCTGCAGACTCTAAGGGTTGTCTGTGCGGACTCTGATGTAAGGGGGGTGGTGTGTGGACTCTGATGTAAAGGGGGTCTGTGCAGGCTCTGATGTAAGGGGGGTCAATACAGACTCTGATGTAAGGGGGCTCTGTGCAGGCTCTGATGTAAGGGTGGGTCTGTGCGGACTCTGATGTACGGGGGCAGGAGGAGCTGGAGAAGTGCACAGTGAGCAGAGAGTAAAAGGGGGCACTGTGATTACAGAGAAAAGGGGGAATAATTGCAGGGGCATTGTAATATAAAGGGGCCTACCTGTAATCATTACAGTGCCACTTTACAGTGCTGTCCCCATTATATCACAGTTTCCCCGCACATTACAGTGTGGAGGACACCAGAAACCCCCAGCGAATGCCTACCGAAATCAAACCTCCCCCCCCCCCCCCCTGTTCCTGGGAAAAATGGGCTGCTCAGTCTTAAATGCCCGGGCCTATTTTTTGTCCCAGTCCGGGCCTGCTTACGCCGGTCGTATCTTAGCAACATTTAAGCGTTGCTTAAATGTTGAGCATACGCTTAAAGTTGCGACAGCGCGGATTCGGACTTACGACGGCGTATCTACAGATACTAAAGTGGAAAAACAGTGCGCTTATCTAGTACATAAAAGAAGCTGCAAACTCAAAATGTTTATACAAACAAAATAACATGTGAAAAAGATGGAGTTGCGCTAATAAAATCAAGTGTCAGCAAGTGGTAAATGATCTGAGAAAATGTCCAACAGTGAAAATGAGTATGTCTTCCCAAGATGAAAAGTAAGAAAAATAAAAATTGGTGCAATTTCAGTGAAGAATCAGCTTCATAGGAGTGTCCCAACAATAAATAATGAAAACTGGATCACAGCTGTCTGAAATAACGGACCCTTACCAGAGTTTGCGATCCCAAATGGATCAATTCAAGCAGGTAGCCGTAACCTGGGCTGTACAGGGGATCTAATCCAGGACACAGCCTCCCGACAGTCCAGCAGTGATGAACCAAAAAAACACAAAACAGTAGAACTCCAATAGTGTGATATTGTATAAAGCACTAATGCATAGCATCACCAAGTGACTGGCAAAGGACAGTGTGACAAAAACCACCACCACAGAACACACTGGTCCTTACCAGATCCTTGAATAAGAAAGGCACAGGACAGACGTGGAATGTGTGTGTGTGCAGCCAACACAAGGGTCTTCAGAATGGAGTAGTCCTCAAACAGGTCAACGATCCATTAATAAGGAGAAGAGAGCCATATAGTATAATATCGTTTGTATAGGGTTTAATAAAAAATGTACCACTTACAGCTTAAAATCAGGAAACACAGCAAAAACGAAAGCTCCGGCCGGTAACGGAGCTACTTCCTCACAAGCGGTGACGTCACTACGTCTCCTCCCAACGTTTCATCCAATAGGACTTGGTCACGGGGTGTGAGGAGGCGTCTTGCGTCACCGCTTAAATTGCATAGCAGCAGGCGGGGCCAGCGTGGACATACGTCCCGAGCGACCAGCAATTCGCCATTTTGACTATGGGCACAGTTAAGGGAAAAGAACGACAAATCATGAGGTAATGACCCAAAGGTCATAAAAATTATAACAAAGTATAAATGAAGCCAATACCCCCTGAAACTATCGAGGATGTTAGTCCAAGGGAACAGAGGGAAAGGATTCACCCTACAACTTAAACGGATAACTTTAATGCACACTCATTATTCAATGAGGTAATTAAAACGTGAATCATGGGGGATAGTCCACATCAAATGGCTACTGAGGCAGTTGTGCATCATCATATGACTCATACCTCACAGCCATTAGAGTGAATCATCAAAATATTTACAAATCCTGCCCATATATATCCAAATTATTAGTGATAGAAATGTAAATGTTTAAAAAAATATTAAAAATGAACGGTAGCAACAGCCACTATCGTCATTTGAGGGAGTGTAAAGTTGATGACCGATATTACCAACGATACAAAGAATTAATTAATTAAAAAGACATGTTTATACAAAAAATGTCAATAAATTAAAAAAAATTAAAAAATGTTGTAAAAAACACATTAAAAACTAAACGGGACTTGACATCGCACGTATAGAGAGTCTCCAGAGACGCATGTCCACACTGCTCGTACAGTATCCATACTATTTATAACAAAAACACTAAAATGATATAAATATGTTGACAATCAATATAAGTGACATATGTCATCATATCAAAAAAGTACATATATAATGCAGGCCTCCACATTGAAAAACAATGCCCATTTGGATCTCTAAACGAAAGGAGGGGGGAAGAGAACGGAACAGATGAGGGGGAAGGGGAAAAAAACACTCTATATATGCAGAAAATCAAAATAATGAGCACCCATGGTCAATAACGGTTTGTTAAGAATTGTCGATGAAACAATTAACATCAACCTCTATGTTTAGGCCATGGGGCTCATAGCACTTAAGAGTGTGAACCCACTGCATTTCTGTTCTTGAAATAGTCCTAACTAGATCACTTCCCCTCCAGTGTGCCTGGAATTTGTCTATGCCTATACATTTAATGCCAGTAGGATCCTTCCCATGACACATCAAAAAGTGTTTTGACACTGAGTGATTGGGGAAGCTATTAACAATGTTGGTGACATGTTCATTGAGGCGAATATGCAGGGCACGTTTGGTCCTGCCCACATATTGGAGCCCACATGGGCATTGTAGCAGATAAATAACCCCAACACTAGAGCAAGTAATGAAAGATTCTATATTAAATATTTTGGATGAGTGTCTTGAATGAAAATTCAAAGTCTTTTTTGGGATTGTAGTGTTAACAGCACAGACTTGACACTTCCCACATTTGAAAAAACCAACCAGGCCTGACAAAAACATTGAGGAAATTTTAGGAGGATCTAGAACATTAGGAGACAATTTATCTCTGAGAGATGTAGAGCCCCTAAATACCACTCTCGGTTTAACAGGGAGAATGGCATTGAGGGTCTCGTCACTCCTAAGAACATGCCAGTGTCTAGACACAATATGCTTGACACTGGCATGTTGGCACGAATAATCCGTTATGAACGGAGCAGAGTAATTGACCAACTGGTCTACCTTAGGTTTAGTCTGGAGCAGGTCCTCGCGCTTAGTTTGATTAACCAGACTCAGTGTGTTCACAAGGGAATCATGGCTGTAGCCCTTGTCCAGAAAGCGTTCAGTTAAGACACCTGCCTGCTCAACAAAGATGTTATGTGAGCTACAGTTTCTCTTTAAACGGAGGAATTGACCTTTCGGTACAGCACGAAGCCAGGCTGAATGGTGGCAGCTATCACTTGGTATAAATGAATTTCTGTCCGTCGTCTTGAAGTAAGTGGAGGTAGCAAACCTACCCCTATCAATTGAAATGGTGAGGTCTAGAAAGTTGATACTTTCTTGACTTGCCTCGTATTTCAGGACAATGCCTCTATCATTACAATTGAGAAACGACATAAAGGTGGATAGCTCCTCTTCTGAACCTTTCCATAGGAGGAGGATGTCGTCAATATACCTGGCCCACAGCATAATCTGGGGCCTAGAGGTAACATCGACGACATCCTCCTCCCACTTGGCCATAAATAAATTTGCCAAGCTGGGGGCATATTTGGCCCCCATGGCAACTCCCCTATCTTGACGATAGAATTGTCCATTGTGCCAAAAGAAATTATGGGAAGCTGCAAACTGCAGCAATTCCATAATATATGCAATTTGGACATCGGAAAGTGCTGAATCTCTGTCCAAAAAATGTCCTACTGCTTCAAGGCCTAAGTTGTGTGGAATTACCGTATAGAGAGACGTGACGTCAGCAGTCACGAGCCACAAATCTGAGGTGGGTTGTAGGTTTTCCAAAATATTAATAACCTGTCTAGTATCTTTTAAAAAAGACGGCATCTTTTTTAAAAGATACTAGACAGGTTATTAATATCAAATGACGATAGTGGCTGTTGCTACCGTTCATTTTTAATATTTTTTTAAACATTTACATTTCTACACTAATAATTTGGATATATATGGGCAGGATTTGTAAATATTTTGATGATTCACTCTAATGGCTGTGAGGTATGAGTCATATGATGATGCACAACTGCCTCAGTAGCCATTTGATGTGGACTATCCCCCATGATTCACGTTTTAATTACCTCATTGAATAATGAGTGTGCATTAAAGTTATCCGTTTAAGTTGTAGGGTGAATCCTTTCCCTCTGTTCCCTTGGACTAACATCCTCGGTAGTTTCAGGGGGTATTGGCTTCATTTATACTTTGTTATAATTTTTATGACCTTTGGGTCATTACCTCATGATTTGTCGTTCTTTTCCCTTAACTGTGCCCATAGTCAAAATGGCGAATTGCTGGTCGCTCGGGACGTATGTCCACGCTGGCCCCGCCTGCTGCTATGCTATTTAAGCGGTGACGCAAGACGCCTCCTCACACCCCGTGACCAAGTCCTATTGGATGAAACGTTGGGAGGAGACGTAGTGACGTCACCGCTTGTGAGGAAGTAGCTCCGTTACCGGCCGGAGCTTTCGTTTTTGCTGTGTTTCCTGATTTTAAGCTGTAAGTGCTACATTTTTTTATTAAACCCTATACAAACGATATTATACTATATGGCTCTCTTCTCCTTATTAATGGATCGTTGACCTGTTTGAGGACTACTCCATTCTGAAGACCCTTGTGTTGGCTGCACACACACACATTCCACGTCTGTCCTGTGCCTTTCTTATTCAAGGATCTGGTAAGGACCAGTGTGTTCTGTGGTGGTGGTTTTTGTCACACTGTCCTTTGCCAGTCACTTGGTGATGCTATGCATTAGTGCTTTATACAATATCACACTATTGGAGTTCTACTGTTTTGTGTTTTTTTGGTTCATCACTGCTGGACTGTCGGGAGGCTGTGTCCTGGATTAGATCCCCTGCATAGCCCAGGTTACGGCTACCTGCTTGAATTGATCCATTTGGGATCGCAAACTCTGGTAAGGGTCCGTTATTTCAGACAGCTGTGATCCAGTTTTCATTATTTATTGTTGGGACACTCCTATGAAGTATCTACAGATACGCCCGTCGTAAGTCTTTCTGAATCCGGGCCAATGTTCGTAGGAGTTTTTGTTCTAAAATCTAGTGGTGTATAACCAGCATTCTGAGACGTGTTCATCTGTGAAGGGCTTCAGGTTTCAGAACCAGGCGTAGTCGCCATTTGCAGCCAGAAATAAGAACCGTGGTCATTTATCTTCCAATTCATTTCCTTATGGAAGGAAGAATCACAGAGCACAGAGCCGCCTGTCCGATCATCCGATGAGCAGAGAAGCCTTGTCCATTGTGCCGTATAGTCAAAGCTCTTCCTTTTATCTTCCCAGCCACACTCCCGACCCGTCATGGTCGGTCACACAGATCAGATTTGGTGGAAGAAATCTCAGGAAGAGGATGGGTGCCCATTCAGATGTGTTCAGTGTACGAGAGCATGCAAGATGGGAAAAGACTCCTTTTTTTTAGATCAGTTATTTTAATAGGAAAAATTCCTCGCTGTCACACACTTGGTTTTAATGCCCACATTGAAGAAAACCATGGGGGAGATTTACTAAAACTGCAGAACACAGAATCTGGTGCAGCCGTGCAAAGTAACAATCTAGACCTGTGCAGAACGAAAAAATGTGTTTCGATTCATTATTTACATGAATTTCTTTAGTTAAATTTGTGTTCAGAATTCATTTCCTTTATTCAAATCAAATTCCATTTAAAATCTAATTTATTCTATTTGACTTTTGGAAGATGGTTAAATCCATTCTATTCTATTTTTCAATTCTATTCTTTTATTTTTTATTCTGTTTTCTTTTTTATTATGTTCTATTTTGGTTTCTTTTTTTATTGTGTTCTATTCTATTAGAAATTCAAATGTATTCTATTCCAAGTTAGAATTTTGGAAAATGGTTATATTAAATTCTTCTATTCTATTTAAGCTTATTCTATTCAAAATTAGAATTTCAGAATATGGTTATATTCCTTCTATTTTATTATATTATATTTTTTATTACATTATGTTCTTTTATTTTCTATTATATTTTTTTCTGTTCTATTCTTTTATGTTCTATTCTGTCCTTTTTTTTTCCTATTCTATTTTTATTTTTTATTTTGTATTCTGTTCTGTTCTGTTTTTACTCTATTATATTCTCTTCTAATCTATACTTTTATTTTCTATTCTATTTTATTCTCTTCGGAAATTAGAATTTGAATCGAAAACTATTATTTCGGATTTGTTTAAATTCGTTAAAGCGAAGGTTCTGTGACCAATCTTTTTTTTGTGCATTCGATGGGGTTTCACAAGACAAACTTATACTCACTTGTTTTGTGTCTGCATATATCCCCTGTTCTTTTCCGTGGCAAAGAAGAACCTTTTAATTATCCGTTCCTGGCAGTTTCCATTTTGCTTGTGGCCATTGTGAAGCCCACAAGCAATCATTTCCTGGAAGCGGTGAATGCTCATCTCCCAGCATTCACCGGTGTATCTTGCGCCTGCGCAGTGTTCACGGCATGTAGCGCCGTGAACTTACTGGTTGCCATCACAACGGGCAGCATCATTAAAAATTCACGCCCCGTTGTGATGGTATTTTACTGGACGGCTTAGAGCAGGCATGTCCAAAGTCCGGCCCGCAGACTGGTTTTATATGGCCCCCACTTGCAATTTGCTTTTATCACTTTTGTGGCCCCCAAGCTCCGCACAGGGTAAGGATGAGCTTGGTTTAAAAAAAAAAAATATATATATATATATATATATATATATAAATAAATAAATATATATATATATATATATATATATATATATATATATATATATATATATATATATATATATTCACCACACACAGCCACAAAGGTAGGAGAATTATTTTTGGGCAGTGTATTAGTGCTCGGACGAACACACTTTCATCGAATTTTAATGGTTCAAAGAATGTCAGGCAAAATGGTTGGCCCTCATGCACATTCACTTTATCAAATCTGGCCCTCTTTCAAAAAAGTTTGGACACCCCTGGCGTAGAGCAATGTCTCTTAGGAAGCATGACACTGTGCTCCCAGGAGACATTGCGGATAACTCCCAGATTACATTGCGGCGCCGGGGAAAAGAGTAGAAACGCCTACTCCCGCAGGAGTAAAAACCCGGAAGTCGCACTGCAGACAGCTGTACTACAGTAAATACAACAGAAAAAAAAATTGGCTATTGAACATGTTGGTAGGGTCAGGAATGTGATCGGATATAGTTATTATTTTGGGTGATACTCCATTTTAAGTACTATCCTATAGAAGATTTACTGCTACAGGGCGACCCTCTTGTGCAGATCACCTATTTATATATATGATCCTCCACTTCCGCCTAGGGAGCGCGCGGGCCGCCTGTGCTGTGATTACTCACAACAGGAGCTGATCTGCGAGTTCCGGGCACTGAATGTCCGCCGGCACCTGCCAATTATCAGGCAGAGACACAGAATGATGATCTGCCTATGTAGACCAGGCAGATCTCCATTCTGCCAGGAGGGGGGGAGGGATGAATTTTATCTCTGAAAAGCAGGGAATAAAAATACATTGCTTCCCTGAGTAAAAGCAGTACACCTAGTACAGTAAAACACAGGCTAGGCACACAGATAACCCTTTGATTGCCCTAGACGTTTAAGCCCTTCCCAGCCAGTGCCGTTAATACAGTGACAGTGGTTCCCACAAAGTGTTAAGTGTAGACATGTGCATTCGTTTTTGTCCGAATGCATTTTCGTCCGAATTTCAGGTACTTTCATTATCGTTTTAACAAGCAAAAATGAACGTGCAGAATCTGAAAGATCCAACATAAAAAAATGCTTTATTTTCGTTTTTGTTGCTACAACAGTTTGATATAGATAGGAGATTCGACATGACGCTGACAATAGCGATCTGTGTCTATCGAACTTGCAGTCGAATGTGCCTAACTTAACTTTATTAGTCCAAGATTATTCTACATAGAGAGGAAAGATTTGACATTATAGAGAGAAAAGATTTGACACTATAGAGACAGTGTTGGGGTAGACCATTCGACATGAATGACGAAGATTCAACGAAGCAGTGAAAAACATACAAACGTCGAATTATGGTGTCTGTCGAAAGTTCTAAGAAGATTCGACAAGCAGCTAAACTGTACAACGCCGCAATCGTACATTTCCGGTCAAATGTTCGGCCCATAGGCTATAAAGGAATTTGAATGTTGGTTGACTAGTAATAATAATTCATAAATATAATTATTACTAGTCATATAACATTAGAATTCTTCTATAGCTTGTAGGCGGAACGATCGACCGGAAATGTACAATTGCGGCGTCAAGTCTTTAAGCTGCTCCTTCAAATCTTCTTAGAACATTCGATAGACACCATAAGCCTTCAATGACAGATTCGACCTTAACCACTTAAGCCCTGGACCATTTTGTTGCTAAATGCCCAGGCCAGGTTTTGCGATTCGGCACTGCGTCGCTTTAACAGACAATTGCGCGGTCGTGCGACGTGGCTCCCAAACAAAATCGGTGTCCTTTTTTCCCCACAAATAGAGCTTTCTTTTGGTGGTATTTGATCACCTCTGCGGTTTTTATTTTTTGCACTATAAACAAAAATAGAGCGACAATTTTGAAAAAAATGCAATATTTTTTACTTTTTGCAATAATAAATATCCCCCAAAAACATATATAAAAAAAAAAAATTTCCTCAGTTTAGGCCGATACGTATTCTTCTACCTATTTTTGGTAAAAAAAATCGCAATAAGTGTTTATCGATTGGTTTGCGCAAAATTTATAGCGTTTACAAAATAGGGGATAGTTTTATTGCATTTTTATTCATTATTTTTTTTTTACTACTAATGGCGGCGATCAGCGTTTTTTTTCGTGACTGCGACATTATGGCGGACTCTTCAGACAATTTTGACACATTTTTGGGACCATTGTCATTTTCACAGCAAAAAATGCATTTAAATTGCATTGTTTATTGTGAAAATGACAGTTGCAGTTTGGGAGTTAACCACAGGGGGCGCTGTAGGAGTTAGGGTTCACCTAGTGTGTGTTTACTACTGTAGGGGGGTGTGGCTGTAGGACTGACATCATCGATCGAGTCTCCCTATAAAAGGGATCACTCGATCGATACCCTGCCACAGTGAAGCACGGGGAAGCCGTGTTTACATACGGCTCTCCCCGTTCTTCAGCTCCGGGGAGCGATCGCGACGGGGCGGCTATAAACGAATAGCCGTGCCGTCATCCTGGATCGCTCCCCGAGGTAAGCCGGCCGCCGCACGCAGCGGGGGGGGTCCCGATCGGACCCCCGACCCGCTAGAAGGCAGGAACGTATATATACGCCCATCTGCCTGTACGTGCCATTCTGTGGACGTAAATAGACGTGCAGCGGGCGTTAAGTGGTTAAAGGAGTTGTAAATAAAAAAAAAATGTATGCCGAAATGACTGTTTACAGGGTATAGAGACATAATAGTTAACTGATTCCTTTTAAAAATGATTAAAAATAGATAAAAATCAATCATATAATGTACTTGTAGAATCAATCTACTAAAACGGCATTGTTCTCACTGTACGATTGCCAATTTTTGGAACCAAACAGAACCCATTAATCAAGGCAAGGATTTATAAAGAGCCATGCAGTCCCAAAAGTTTGCCCATTCGTAAGATGATGAAAATGCTCAAGAATAATCAAGTGACACTGGTATATGGCATAAGTTGGGGCCAGGGGCGTTGCTAGGTAGCAAAAAGACCAGGGGCTTCAGCCCGAAGCCGGAACCGGGGGGGGGGGGGCGCGGTGCGACTCACCTGACCTATGCGCGCGTGTGTCAGTACACACACTGACGTGTGTGTGTGTATGAATGTCAGTTACACACTCCATGAGATCAGCATGCAAGGAAGCTCTTAGGCACACTAGCATGTCTTTCAGGGTTGTTTCTGACGCCTGACCTGTCCCACATACACTGACCTGTCCTGTCCTACATACACACTGACCTGTCCTGTCCTACATACACACTGACCTGTCCTGTCCTACATACACACACTGACCTGTCCTGTCCTACATACACACACTGACCTGTCCTACATACACACACTGACCTGTCCTACATACACACACTGACCTGTCCTACATACACACACTGACCTGTCCTACATACACACACTGACCTGTCCTGACCTACATACACACACTGACCTGTCCTGACCTACATACACACACTGACCTGTCCTGACCTACATACACTGACCTGTCTTACATACACTGACCTGTCCTGACCTACATACACTGACCTGTCTTACATACACTGACCTGTCCTGACCTACATACACTGACCTGTCTTACATACACTGACCTGTCCTGACCTACATACACTGACCTGACCTACATACACTGACCTGACCTACATACACTGACCTGACCTACATACACTGACCTGTCCAACATACACTGACCTGTCCTACATACACTGACCTGTCCTACATACACTGACCTGTCCTACATACACTGACCTGTCCTACATACACTGACCTGTCCAACACTGACCTGTCCTACATACACTGACCTGTCCTACATACACTGACCTGTCCTACATACACTGACCTGTCCAACACTGACCTGTCCAACACTGACCTGTCCTACATACACTGACCTGTCCAACACTGACCTGTCCAACACTGACCTGTCCAACACTGACCTGTCCAACACTGACCTGTCCAACACTGACCTGTCCAACATACACTGACCTGTCCAACATACACTGACCTGTCCAACATACACTGACCTGTCCTACATACACTGACCTGACCTACATACACTGACCTGTCCTACATACACTGACCTGTCCAACACTGACCTGTCCTACATACACTGACCTGTCCTACATACACTGACCTGTCCTACATACACTGACCTGTCCAACACTGACCTGTCCTACATACACTGACCTGTCCAACACTGACCTGTCCAACACTGACCTGTCCAACACTGACCTGTCCAACATACACTGACCTGTCCAACATACACTGACCTGTCCAACATACACTGACCTGTCCAACATACACTGACCTGTCCAACATACACTGACCTGTCCTACATACACTGACCTGTCCTACATACACTGACCTGTCCAACATACACTGACCTGTCCAACATACACTGACCTGTCCAACATACACTGACCTGTCCTACATACACTGACCTGTCCTACATACACTGACCTGTCCTACATACACTGACCTGTCCTACATACACTGACCTGTCCTACATACACTGACCTGTCCTACATACACTGACCTGTCCTACATACACTGACCTGTCCTACATACACTGACCTGTCCTACATACACTGACCTGTCCTACTAACACTGACCTGTCCTACTAACACTGACCTGTCCTACTAACACTGACCTGTCCTACTAACACTGACCTGTCCTACTAACACTGACCTGTCCAACACACACTGACCTGTCCTACTAACACTGACCTGTCCAACACACACTGACCTGTCCTACTAACACTGACCTGTCCAACACACACTGACCTGTCCTACTAACACTGACCTGTCCAACACTTACCTGTCCAACACTTACCTGTCCAACACTGACCTGTCCAACACTGACCTGTCCAACATACACTGACCTGTCCAACACACACTGACCTGTCCAACACACACTGACCTGTCCTACTAACACTGACCTGTCCAACACACACTGACCTGTCCAACACACACTGACCTGTCCAACACTTACCTGTCCAACACTGACCTGTCCAACACACACTGACCTGTCCAACACACACTGACCTGTCCAACACTAACACTGTCCTGTCCAACACTAACACTGTCCTGTCCAACACTTACACTGTTCTGTCCAACACTTACACTGTTCTGTCCAACACATACACTGACCTGTCCAACACTTACACTGACCTGTTCTGTCCTAGCCTCGGGCCCACAGTAACCTCGAGCCAAAGGCTAAAGGGTTCCTTCCACAAATTATGTTTGGGAAGTATACCTGACAGTGACAATCATAAAAAAAAAAAACATATTAAGAATATTAAATACATCTTCGTCGCAGAGATGGTAAATAGGGCTTACTTTGAGTTGGACTAGCAGCTGAAAATGACTGACGCCGGCGGCCTGCTTCCTAAGTTGTCCGGGGCGGGTGGGGTGTCCTCCCGGGCCGGCTCTCCCCCTGGAGTCACTCACGCTGGCTGCTCTAGCCGTCGACTGGCCCAGCCGTTCTCCACGCCGGCGCCATGGTCCGGCGCCTTCTCCTCGGTCACACACAGACTCCAGTCTGTCAGCTGCGCCGTCAGGGAAGTCACGCTTTGCGCGCTTTTCCCATTTGAAGGGTCCGGCCAATGTAAACAAGACACGTCACGTCCCGGCTGCGGATTTGTCCACTGTGATGTCCATCATAACAGCACAGCGCGCCTATGATGGACATCTCACTGGCCAATCCTGGGAATAGCGTGCATGCGTCGCACTCGCACGGCACAGACAGTGAGCTTGAATGACTGCACTTGACTAATTTTACGGGGACCCGCCGATTCGGGGCTAATAATGTTAAATTAAACGGCCGAGACTCGGGGCTTTTCGGGGTACCATTCGGGGCTCCAGCCCACCAAGCCCCGCCCTAACGACGCCCCTGGTTGGGGCAGTTTGTTACAGCTGGGGATGGAGAGGGCATCGAACCATGAACTTGCAGATGCCTTAAGCAACCAAGTAGTAGATTACATTTATCTAAACCCAAAACCAAAAATGTTATATATTGTAATATTTAGATTTGACTACATTCATTTTTTTTCAGGCTTCTTTTCCTTTATTTTCACTTGGTAATTGGCAAATAACACTTCCCCACTAGATGGGTACATCACTCCCCACTGTGTTTATGGAGGGAGCCATTGGTACCATAATTTGGACTGCAAACCTGTCCATATCTTCATTGCATGGGAGAGAAGGAGGGAGGGCGTGCAATTAATAGTTTACAGAAGATGTCTAGGGAGGTAGATATTCTGCAGCTCACAGGAACTAATAAGAACACCACATGTCTGGCAGATCAACAGGTGTTTTCTGTATTTGCTGAAAATTTTATTGGATTGGAAAAAACACAGCCACCACATTATGGAACCAGGGGCGGACTGACCATTGGGACTCTCGGGCACTGCCCGAGGGCCCCATGCCACTAGGGGGCTCCATCAGGGTTGCCAGGCTCAATAAAACCAGGGAAAGTATGTAAAAATCTGTGTTTTTTTTACATCTGTCCCTGATATGTCCAAAACCGACATGCTTTTGATGTGAAAATCCTGAGATTTTAGCTGCCCTGCCTATGCAATGCCTCCTGGCCATCTGTAAGCCCGGGGGCCCCATAATCTTCTATTGCCCGGGGGCCCCATGAGTTGTCAGTCCACCCCTGTATGGAACTGTAATCTGCAATGTATTACATTTTTGTTCTTGGGTTTAGTTCTCCTTTTTTTTTTTTTTTATCAAAAAAGCTTTTATTGAGCAAAACAACAATTCACATGGTATACAAAAAGCGTTCAGGTACAGTAAGCATCAGGTGGTAATAGAATGCAAAAAAAATGGGCCATACAGTAAAAAGGAGCATGACATGCAGCAATGAATATACTTGGATGTCTAGGAACAGGTTAAGGATGAATTCAGCCACTTGTCCCATATCTTTTCATATTTGGCCGGACAGCCCCTGTGAGAATAGACCAGTTTTTTATACGGTAGTACACTGTTGACCTCTGCCAGCCAGTGGGAAAACTCTGGGGGGTCCGAACGCATCCACACCCGTGCTATAACCTTTCTAGCTGTAAAAAGTGTCTCATGCAGGAATATCTTTATAAACGTATTCATCTCTGCATCTGGAATATACCCAGCAGGCTTGGCTTTGGCTGCAAAGTTATGGGGGATCCCATCTTGTCATGTAGGAACTTCACCACCTGTTCCCAGAAGGCCTGGATCTTAACACACTGCCATATCAGGTGGAAGAAAGTACCCGTATCACGGGCACACATTGGGCAAGCATTTGGGAAATCCCTTCTGTATTTAGAGATCCTGAGGGGTGTAAGATAGGCTCTGTTCAGAATGAAGGTTTGTGTGAGGCGGTCTGACAGCTTAGGGGATACCAGTTTGCATGCATCTAGGGCATCGCTCCATTCATCATCCTCCATTGGACCCACCTCCCCCACCCACCTGGACTTCAGGGCGTAGGCGGACACCGTCACGCTCGGGAGCGTGATCATGGTGTGAAATTGGGTGATTAATTTTTTGGGGTCAGGTTACTTAATTGCGGCCATCAGGGGATTGTCGGCCAGAGCCAGGTCGTCCTGGGGAAACTGAGCCCGAAAGGCGTGTCGCAGTTGGGCTTAGAGGAATAGCATATGGTCGGGCAGGTCGTACTCGGCTTGCAGTATATTAAAGGGTTTAAGTTTTCCACCTCTGGTGACGTGTGGCAGGTAGTATATCCCCCTAGAACTCCACATTTCAGTGTCGCGGATGCGCTCCAACTCCGGTAGGGCAGTGGTGTGCCACAGGGAGGTGTAAATGTGCGGGTCGAGATGCCCAGCCTGTCTAAAACCACACTCCACACCCTTCTGTAATGATACAACAGGGAATGGCAGTCCCCCGTCAGTCTCGCCCCCCCCGCTATTGCCTTTAGGGGGTCGCCCGTCGACTGAGTCCATGCAGGGCACAGGAGGCTAAGGAATCTGATCCTGTCAACCTTGTCTACATGGAACAGTTGCGACAGTTGGGCAGCCAGGTAATACGCGTTAAAGTCGGGTAACGCCAGTCCGGCCAGGTCGGTGGGGTTTTTCAGTTTATGCCAGGGGAGCTTGTGCCTCGCTGAGCCCCAGATGAATGGTTTGAGGAGGGCCTTCATCTGCTTGAAGCACCGAAGCACCAGGTAAACCGGCGAATGCCACACCATGTATAGAACCTTTGGTAGCAAGACCATTTTCACTAAGTTTATGCGACCCGTAACTCCCAGTGGGAGTCGAGCCCAGACCTGAGTTCTCTGTTTAAGCATATCATACAGTGGCGTGACATTCAGTGAGATATAGTCTGCCGGATCTCTGGTGGTTCGGATTATTAGTTCTCCTTTTAAACATTGCATATGCATTGAGAGAGATAATCTGTTTTGGTTGGACCATTATTGGCTGGACTTGGCAATGGTGGGTAGAAAATGCCAATAATAATCAAAGCAACGCAAGTCCTAACCCTTCTTAATTAAATCCAGAAGAAAAATGCCTTGGCTGGAGTTTTACGTAAAGGTGGTCTTCATTGCACATTGTCTTTTCCAGCTATCCAGTCCAGATGAAGATTTTGAGGGCAAATCCTTGTATGAAAGCTGGCTCGAAAAAGATCCTTCAATACAGAGTGCAGAGCTGCCAAGGTAAAGTGCCATGGTCACTAGCATAATACAATACCTTGAAAAAGTATTCATACCCCTCGATTTTTTTTTTTTTTCATTTTGTATTGTTACAACCAAAAACATAAATGTATTTTATTGGGATTTATGTGATGGACCAACACAAAGTGGCACCTAATTGTGAAGTGGAAGGAAAATGATAAATGGTTTTAATTTTTTTTTCACAAATATCTGAAAAGTGTGGTGTGCATTTGTATTCAGCCGTCCCCCACAGCACAATACTTTGTAGAACCACCTTTCGCTGCAATTACAGCTGCAAGTCTTTTTGGGTATGTCTCTACCAGCTTTGCAAAATAGCTTAAACTGTGTCAGATTGGATTGAGAGGTCTTGCCACAGATCCTCAATTGGATTTAGGTCTGGACTTTGACTGGGCCATTCTAACACATGAATATGCTTTGATTTAAACCAGGGGTATGCAACCTTGGCACTCCAGCTGTGATGAAACTACAAATCCCATCATGCCTCGGCCTCTAGGAGTCATGCCTGTGATTGTCAGGGTCTTGCAATGTCTCGTGGGGCTTGTAGTTTCACCACAGCTGGAGGGCCAAGGTTGCCTACAACTAAATAAAAAACATTCCTTTTGTAGCTCTGGCTGTATGTTTAGGGTCGTTGTCCTGCTGGAAGGTGAACCTCCGCCCCATTCTCAAGTCTTTTGCAGACTCTACCAGGTTTTCTTCTAAGATCGGTCTGTATTTGGCTCCATCCATCTTTCTATCAACTCTGACCAGCTTCCCTGCTGAAGAAAAGCATTCCCCCAACATGATGCGCCCACCACCATGTTTCACAGTGGGGATAGTGTGTTTAGGGTGATGTGTAGTGTTTGTTTTCTGCCACACATAGCGTTTTGCTTTTAAGCCAAAAAGTAAAATGTTGGTCTTATCTGACCAAAGCACCTTCTTCCACATGTTTGCTGTGTCCCCCACGTGGTTTCTCACAAACGCAACGACTTTTGGCTTTCTTAAAGAATGGCTTTTTTCTTACCACTCCTCCATAAAGGCCAGATTTGTGGAGTGCAAAACTAATAGTTGTCCTGTGGACAGATTCTTCCACCTGAGCTGTGGATCTCTGCAAAGTTACCATGGGCCTCTTGGCTGCATCCCTCTGATTAATGCTCTCCTTGCCCGTACTGTCAGTTCAGGTGAACGGCCATGTCTTGGTTTTTGTATTTGCTATATCAACTTTTATTTTTGAGTCGTCTGTTGCTGAACTTTGTTATGATTTAGTTAAAAAAAAAAAAACGGGAGGGTGGGTGTGGACTTGTTCTATCCTGAGAAATGTACAGACTGAGTGACCAGTAAGGCCTCGTACACACGACCGAACATGTCCGCTGAAACTGGTCCGTCGGACCAGTTTCTACGGACATGTCCGACCGTGTGTAGGGCCGACCGGAGAGTTTTCCGGCCTAGCGGACAGGTTTCCAGCGGACAAATGTTTCTTAGCATGCTAAGAAACATGTCCGCTGGAAGCCTGTCCGTCAGACATGTCCGATGGTCAGTACGACTCATCAGACATGTCCGCTTGCCCGAGAACCCGCCCATGGCGTCGAAGTGATTCGACGCATGCGTGGAAGCATTGAACTTCCGGGTTCGCGCACGTCGCCGCGTCATCGTCACCGCGTCTTCACCGCGGGGAATTTGGTCTGATGGTGTGTACAGCCATCAGACCAAATGATCCCAGCGGACATGTCCGATGAAAACGGTCCGCAGACCATTTTCATAAGTCATGGGACTTGATGTGACACAAGTCCCCTCCTTTATAATTTTCCTGCCAATAACCTGCCACTAAAAATAACACCACCTCACCACCCCACCCTGTTTGCCATTCATTAGCCCTATTTGAAGCTGACATACTATCCCGAAGGATCCGTCTCCAGTCATGATGCCTTACTGTGTTTATAACGCAGGGAATTGCTTTACTACCTGTGAAGTCATCACCTGGGTTGTAGAATTTTTGCAGGGGTAATTGCTAGGGGGAAGGGGGGTCAACAGGGTGCCCTATGTCAGTGCTTATTTCCCTAGGCACATCCCCATGACTCCAACTACCAAAAGCCCTTTCACTACTCACTGGGAATAAAGGTGGCAGCAGTTGGAAAAAAATACATATACATACCTCCCAACATTTCAAAAATCCACTGCGGGACATCTTGTTGAGCGGGGGGGGGTCAAAGTTGTTGAGCGAGGGAGGGGGGTTGTCGCGGATCACAGTTGTTGAGCGGGGAGGGGTGATTGCCGCGATCGAAGTTGTTCAGCGGGGGGGGGGCGGTGGTTGCCGCGGTTCACAGTTTTTGAGCGGGGGGGTGATTGCCGCGATCGACGTTGTTAACCGGGGGGATGAGCGGGGTTGCCGCGGATCGCAGTTGTTGAGCCGGGTCGGGGGGAATATTGCAGCGATCTAAGTAAGTTGTTGAGCGGGGGGGGGGGTCTCCTACCTGTGCACACAGCCTGTCGGGTTCTCCTCTTCTCTTTAGCTGCCGCAGACCACACAGCGCTCCGCTCCGGTAAGAGAGCATGTCTCCCCTCTGACCTTCTTCTTCCTGTGCGGGAAAATGAACCCCTGAGCGGGACTGCGGAAGATGCAGTCTGTGCGGGAAGTTCCCGCAGAATCCGGGCGGGTTGGGAGGTATGCACAGTGGCGGAATTTTCGTAGTCGCAGCAGTCGCCATTGCGACTGGGCCCTGTAGTCCGGGGGGGCCCGCCCGCCGCCCGTGTGAGGGGCCCGCCCGCCGCCCGTGTGAGGGGCCCGCCCGCCGCCCGTGTGAGGGGCCCGCCCACCGCCTGCCAGTGTGAGGAGCCGTTCCGACGCGGGGATTGGGTGCCGACAAGGCAGCAGATGCAGGGGCAGCATCGCAGCAACCCCCCCCCCCCCCAAGACCCGGCATCTCCCCCTGCACCTCTGGCTGGCTGTTTAGAGTGCAGTGGGGAGATGTGGAAGGCAGCGATCGGCAGCTCTATGGTGCCTGTGTGGGCAGCAGGATCTCCCTGGGGCTTGTAGTACTGTGTCAGTGTATACAGAGGAGAGGGGGAGGGGCCTCTGACCCAGGCAGGTATCAGTTTCACTTTCACTCTGCTTGCACACTGTTGTTGATGCCCGGGTCAGAGGCCCCTCCCCCTCTGCTGTATACATGATTCAGAGATAGAACTACAAGCCCCAGTGAGATCCCCCTGCCTGTGGACACCATAGAGCTGCCAATCGCCACCTTCACCAGCCAGGTACAGGGGAACCTCTTGCAAGGGGGAGTCAGCTGTTTGGGGACCCTGATGTAAGAGGGGGGGGGGCCTCTGGGGACACTAATGTAAGAGGGGGGCCTCTGGGGACACTAATGTAAGAGGGGGGGGCTTCTGCGGACACTAATGTAAGAGGGGGGGGGGGGCTTCTGGGGACACTAATGTAAGAGGGGGGCTTCTGGGGACACTAATGTAAGGGGGGGCTTCTGAGGACACTAATCTAAGAGGGGGGCCTCTGGGGACACTAATCTAAGAGGGGGGCTTCTGGGGACACTAATCTAAGAGGGGGGCTTCTGTGGACACTAATGTAAGAGGGGGGGGGCTTCTGGGGACACTAATGTAAGAGGGGGGGGCCTCTGGGGACACTAATGTAAGGGGGGGGCCTCTGGGGACACTAATGTAAGGGGGGGCCTCTGGGGACACTAATGTAAGGGGGGGGCCTC
Source organism: Rana temporaria (assembly GCF_905171775.1). NCBI lineage: Eukaryota > Metazoa > Chordata > Amphibia > Anura > Ranidae > Rana > Rana temporaria. The sequence goes on from NC_053490.1 coordinate 41,086,200, forward strand.
TGGGGACACTAATGTAAGGGGGGGGCCTCTGGGGACACTAATGTAAGGGGGGGGGGGCTTCTGGGGACACTAATGTAAGAGGGGGGGCTTCTGGGGACACTAATGTAAGGGGGGGCTTCTGGGGACACTAATGTAAGGGGGGCTTCTGGGGACACTAATGTAAGAGGGGGGCTTCTGGGGACACTAATGTAAGAGGGGGGCTTCTGGGGACACTAATGTAAGAGGGGGGGCTTCTGTGGACACTAATGTAAGAGGGGGGGCTTCTGGGGACACTAATGTAAGAGGGGGGGCCTCTGGGGACACTAATGTAAGGGGGGGGCCTCTGGGGACACTAATGTAAGGGGGGGGCCTCTGGGGACACTAATGTAAGGGGGGGCCTCTGGGGACACTAATGTAAGGGGGGGGCTTCTGGGGACACTAATGTAAGAGGGGGGGCTTCTGGGGACACTAATGTAAGAGGGGGGGGGGCTTCTGGGGACACTAATGTAAGAGGGGGGCTTCTGGGGACACTAATGTAAGGGGGGGCTTCTGAGGACACTAATCTAAGAGGGGGGCCTCTGGGGACACTAATCTAAGAGGGGGGCTTCTGGGGACACTAATCTAAGAGGGGGGCTTCTGTGGACACTAATGTAAGAGGGGGGGGGCTTCTGGGGACACTAATGTAAGAGGGGGGGGCCTCTGGGGACACTAATGTAAGGAAGGGGGCCTCTGGGGACACTAATGTAAGGAAGGGGGCCTCTGGGGACACTAATGTAAAGAAGGGGGCCTCTGGGGACACTAATGTAAGGAAGGGGGCCTCTGGGGACACTAATGTAAAGAAGGGGGCCTCTGGGGACACTAATGTAAGGAAGGGGGCCTCTGGGGACACTAATGTAAGGAAGGGGGCCTCTGGGGACACTGATGTAGCGGGAGACTCTCTGGGGACCCTGATGTAGGGGGAGACTTTCTGGGGACCCTGGTGTAAGAGGGGGCTCTCTGGGGACCCTGGTGTAAGGGGGGCTCTCTGGGGACCCTGGTGTAAGGGGAGACTCTCTGGGGACCCTGGTGTAAGGGGAGACTCTCTGGGGACCCTGGTGTAAGAGGGGAGACTCTCTGGGGACCCTGATGTAAGTAGGAAGGCTCTCTGGGGAGTCCCCCTATGTGATGGTGTGTGTGTGTGGGGGGGGTGGCATTGAAGGACCTGGCCTTGGGGCAGCAAAGGGAATAAATCTGGGCCTGGGCAGAGGCAGCGCTGAGACTGGGGGCTGACACCAATGAGAGAAGGCGGGGGAGGAGCTTTCCTCTCTGTGTGGAGTACCTATACCATCTACCCATGAGACAAGAAGGCATCCTGGCGGAAGATTAGAAGGCACAGTGATGGTGACCGTAACTGATCGAACGGAATTCCCAGGGATTCGATTGATTGACAGTAAGTGACATTTTTCAGAGCTGAGCAATCGATGCCAACCTCCACCACCTGTGCCTCTTACTGATCCCACCCCCCCCCCCCACCCCCCACCACTGATCTCAGCCCTATCCCCCCCATTACTTCTACAACAGAGGGGATGGGGGATAGGGCTGAGATCAGTGGTGGGAGGATTGGATCAGTAAGAGGCACAGGTGGTGGTGGGAGCTCCACCACAGCCACCCCCCTCAAGTACCACCACTGCCACCTCCCCCTCAAGTAACACAGCTGCCACCCCCCTCAACTACCGCCGTTGCCACCCCCTCAAAAAAAGTATCAAAATCATGCTTTTTCGAGGGGGGGGGGGGGGGGGGTCCTTTGTGATTTCTTGCACCCGGGCCCAGAAGTTTCTAGTTACGCCTCTGGGTATGCATATACAGTATTCTTGGGGATAGATGGAGTTCTGTAGGGGACCAGCAGGGGAGAACACAGATGGCAGAGGCCCCGTGTTCTCAGTTCATTACAGGAAATTAGCAGTTGGAATTTTGGCAAATTTCACGGGTATTGTATTTGCAGAATTTCTAAAATAAAAACAATGGAAAATGTGAAGAGATATACTGTATACAGGGCCAAGCAGGCCCGGACTTACCATTGGGCTTGACTGGGCTCAAGCCCATGGGCCCCGCCCAATAGGGGCCCCCGGGAAGAGGAAGCAGGAAGAGCCATGCTGCATGCTGCTGATGAAGAGGTTTTAAGATGTCTCCTCCCCCCCCCCCCGCTTAACAACTACGATCGGCGGCCCCCCCTCAACAACTTTGATCAATCAGCAACCCCCCCCCCATACTCAACAACTCGGATTGGCGCCCCCCACCACGCAACAACTTTGGTCAGCTGCGATCGGTGGCCCCCCTGATCAACAACTCGGATCGGTGGCAGCCCCCCCGCTCAACAACTTCGATCAGCTTCGACCCCCCCCGCTTCTCGGCTCCAGGGGGCCCCTCAATCAACACTCAAGCCCAGGGGCCCCCACCACCCTAAGTCCTGCCCGGGGGCCAGGACAAGGGGTGGGCAGAAGGAATAGCTACCCTGGGCACCGCATGTATTGTTGGGGTGGGGGCACTGCAAGTTCCTTCTTCTATAAGGCTGACACAGGGATCCTCAAACTATGGCCCTACAGCTGTTGCGGCATTGTAAAACTCTGACATTCACAGACATGACTAGGCATGATGGGAATTGTAGTTCCTGAACAACTGGAGAGCTATAGTTTGAAGACTCATGAGCTGACAGGAGTAGTGACAGCGGCACCACTACTTCTGTCAGCCCTGCACTGGAAGCGGCAAGGAGAGAGCTGGGCAGAGGTGTGGGCTGTGCTCTCTCTCCCCCCCTCCTTCAAGGCTCGCACATAGTAAAGGTGGGGGGACAATTTGGCAACTTTGCCCCGGGCACAGAATGATCTTGTCCCAGCACTTACTGCATATGTGTGTTTTTTCTTTGCCCAGACAGACTTTTAAATCGCTGCTGTAGTTCAGTAGAGCAAACGTACAGAATGTTCTGTAAGCAGTACATATTATGAGCTTCTGTGTCCTGCTTCTTATCGTTATTACGCTCTTATTTTTTGCTTCTTTCTCTGCAGGATAAACAAGCTTGGCTCCGGCAGTGACTTTGAGGCATATTTCCAGCGTTTAGGGATTGCATCTGCAAGAGCGCGCTACACAAAAAATAGGGTGAGCTGGCTGTGAGATGCATGTGTTTGCAGGGGACTTGTTTCATGGTGCAGACAACCAGAGGATACAACTATTGCTGAGCTTCCAGAACTTGTGTCTATGTAAACCCTTACCTTGTAAAACAACCCAATCAGATTAAAATAGAAACAAAAGGCAAAACATTTGTTTATAGATATAAAATAGACAGACACCCCCTTTTTTTTAAGTGATTACATGCCCTCTGTTCTCAGCTACATAAGAAGTTCGGAGAGCTGGGGAGGAGAAACTGCAGCACACAGAACTTCCCAGTGAAAGGCTGTGCAGGGAGAAAGTGGGGAGGTGGTGTCAGGACATGTCTGATCATTGGAGGAAAGCAGGATGAGATTCCAGCACAGCTAGAGGGACTGACCACACTGTATTCTCATGTCTAGTGTGGTCAATTTCTAATAGGAAAGCAGAGTGATTGACAGGAACACCAGGGATTTCAAACAAAGGAAGCAACACAGGATACGGTTGTCATACAGGCACATATCGGGAATATGAAATGTTGGATTTACATGTTGTTTAATGGGGCCCTGGATCATGTCTGGGGCCCTGTACTAGAGTACTGCAATATAACACGCAGCCAGCCTTGCACTCTGACCCCCCCCCCCCTCCTTACAGCACAAAACAGGTGATTGACAGGCTCAGATGTGCATGTTTCTCTATGAGACTGTGTAGAGGGGGAGGGGTGTCTGTTCCCTCTATTCAGGTCTCAGATTACACTCAGCTCCCTGCTGTGCAGTATTTGACATCAGATCTCCGCCTCCTGCCTTCTATAGCTCAGAAATGCTGTACAAACGGTGCACTTTAAACAGCTGTAAAGGAGCTGCAGACAAACAGGTACAACTTGTATAGGAGGATTTGTTTAATCTGTGTGTCACCCAGGGGCGGACTGACAACTCATGGGGCCCCTGGGCTTACAGATGGCCACCACGCCAGGAGGCAGTACAGAGGCGGGGCAGCTAAAATCTCTGGATTTTCACATCAAAAGCATGTCGGTTTCGGACATATCAGGGACAGATGTAAAAAAAAAACACAGATTTTTACATACTGTCCCTGGTTTTATTGAACCTGGCAACCCTGATGGGGCCCCCTAGTGGCATGGGGCCCTCGGGCAATGCCGAGAGCTTCAATGGTCAGTCCGCCCCTGGTGTCACCTGATGCCACTTACTTCACAAGGTATATGGAAGGGTTTACAACCAGTTAAACTAATGAGCAGTGCATAGAAACCCACCATTGAATATTTGTTTTACTTTTTTAGAAAACGGACAAGTACAGCAATTATCCGGTCTACCACACAGTATATGAGACATTTGAGTTGGTGAACCAGTTTTATGATCCAACGTTTAAGAAACAACTTGCAGTAGCCCAGGTGAGGGGAAGTCTGGTGTACAAGCTCGCTGACTCCGATATTCTACCGTTTAATGTCCTTGATTATGGCAAGGAGCTGAAGAATTATGCTGACAGCATCTCTAACTTGGCTAAGCAACATCAAGAGAAAATGGAGACCTATGGTGTGTCTTTTGGTGAGTAAAGATAGTCTAGTAGATGGATACTACATTTGTGCTCCCCAAAAAAGAATGAAGGTAACTTGTCATTTAGAAATTTCACTTATCTTAAAGTGGAGGTTCCATAAAAAAAAACTATTTTGCTTTAAACTGTAGCTTACGACTAAAAAAGAAAAAAAAAAAAATTTTTTTTTTTACTCATCTGGAAATGCCTGTTGCTATGCGGTCCCACGAAATCTGCCTTTGAACCACCTAGGATTCTGACATCATCTCCCTCTAATGCTCCTGGGAAATGTGTGTCATAATTTCCCAGGATGCAGTGCGCTGTCCAATTATCACTCCCCATCCAAGACTTCCAGGAAGTAAGGGCGTATCTGCTGATACTCCGTCGTATCTCTGTTTCTATCTATGCGACGGATTCATAGAATCAGTTACGCATAGATAGCCAGAAGATCCGCCAGGTGTAATTGTTTTACACTGTCGGATCTTAGGATGCAGTACCGCGGCCGCCGCTGGGGGGAGTTTGCGTCGTAAACCAGTGTCGGGTATGCAAATTCGGAGTTACGGCGGATCCACGATGGATTTTCGCGTTCGCTACGTCGCCGCTAGTCTAGTTTCCCGTTGCAAAGTTAGTCGTCGTTTTTGGTGCCCTAACTTTAGTCAGCAAACGTATTGCTGTCTAAAGTATGGCCGTCGTTCCCGCATCGAAATTTAAAAAATAACGTCGTTTACATAAGCCGTCCGGGAATACGGAATTACGCTACGCGCGTCGCCGTTCGAAAAAATGACATCACGGCGCGCAAAGCACGGCGGGAGTTAAGAAACGGAGCATGCGCAGTAGGTCCGGCGCGGGAGCGCGCCTAATTTAAATGGCACACGCCCATTTTGGTGCCCTAACTTTAGTCAGCAAACGTATTGCTGTCTAAAGTATGGCCGTCGTTCCCGCGTCGAAATTTAAAAAAATAACGTAGTTTGCGTAAACTGTCCGGGAATACGGAATTACACTACGCGCGTCGCCGTTCGAAAAAAAATTACATCACGGAGCGCAAAGCACGGCGGGAGTTAAGAAACGGAGCATGCGCAGTAGGTCCGGCGCGGGAGCGCGCCTAATTTAAATGGCACACGCCCATTTGAATTGGCCCGCCTTGCGCCGGAGGCCGCCGGCGTAGTTTTCATCGCAAGTGCTTTGTGAATCAGGCACTTGCGATGAAAACTTGCGGCGGTGTAACGTATCTATGATACATTACGCCGCCGCACTTCTACCAGAATCTGGCCCTAAGTGCTTGTAGGCTTCACAATGCCCACAAGCAAAATGACAACGGTGTGGACATAGTTTTATAAACGTAACTTTTTTGAATATCTATGCGGATCGGCGGCGGATTGTAAAATAGTAAGTGACCAGATTTATATTATAAAAACGCAGGATGAAAGGACATACATTTAAAAAATGCTAATTGTGGTTGGAACTCCGCTTTAAAACAAATGTAAAGGGACAACATTGTGGCAAGATAATATTATGGCAAAAGAATAAGTTGCAACATACTGGAAGTCCTTTTAGGCTGGGTTCACACTGGAACGACGCGACAGTCACATGACTGTGGATCCAACTTTGACCTGCGACTTGAAGCTCGGCTTCAATGAACGGGATCAGTCTTTGACCCCGAACAATACCAGGACCTTTGAGTCTGGTAAGTATCTTTAGGAGAAACTCCATGCTAAATAAAATAAAAAAAGCGTAGGTTTCCCCCTCCAAGACCATACCAGATTCTTTGATCTGGAATGGATTTTATGGGGAACCCCCAAAAATCCATACCAGACCCTTATCCGAGCACGCCGAGTGCCCCCCCTCCTGAGCCATACCAGGCCACATGCCCTCAACATAGGGGGGAATGCTTTTGGGCAGGGGGGCCCTGCGTCAGGAAGTGTCTACTTTGTCTGGGTAGACACACAACCATTAAATAGATCACAAGAAATGGAAGAATTGTATTGGGCGATCTGGACTCACTTTAAGACTATCGATCTGTACAAACAAGTCATGTCCTTCCTAGTACTGGAAAAATGATTATATGCAGACTTCTAATACTCTGGTAGAGCGGTTGGTTTCATTGAGGCCAATGTTGTTGGGTTGGGGGGGGGGGGCCCAAGTCCTGCGACAGATAGGCGAAGGATCCCCAGTGCAGGTGTAATGCAAGGCCGACCCCAGCTGGTACTATAGGGACCTTTTTGGTAGCTACTGCCACAGATGATCCCTACCTTTCTACCTAGAAGCACCCACATTGGAAAAGAGTAGGAATGCGCTCGGGCGTGTTTGGGATTCCGCCAGGAAGCCGACACTGCACACCTATCACAGGCAGCGAGCCATTTCATCTCAGTGCCTGTGATTAGCGGTGTGCAGTGTCGGCTTACTGGCGGGTTCAGGCACGTTGAATCCCGAACATCCCGAACACGCCCAAGCCCATCTCTAGTGAATAGAGGTACAGCAAGTCGCCTCTCCTCCACCCCATTTGGGAGTCAGATCCCACCTCCTTTTCTTTTGTATAAGTTTTGCATAGTTGAGTTGTGTCCTCAATGTACAAAATCAGGACAAAATGATACACTATAGAGGGATATGCTTTGCTCATATTTCATGTCGGAGGTTTACAACCGCTTTAAGTATACAGTATATATTTGTGACAAACCCAACTGGGATGAGGTTTTTGGAGGGGACTAGGGGCTAGCCTTCTACCCACTGATTAAGGCCCATGGGGGAGACCGGCGGATTTTATCTGCATTTTCCATGGGATCAGAGGCTGAACTGAGCTCTTTTCCATGCTCTGACCAGGAGAAGCAGACAAAATCCCTGGTCTCCTCCATGGGCCATAATCAGTGGGTAGAAGGCTAGCCCCTAGTCCCTAGTCCTCTCCAAAGACCTCGTCCCGGTTGGGTTTTTGTCACAATATTGAACAATCTATATTCCATTTTCCAGATCTTGCCTCAGTCCCACCGGTGTGTCAGCATGTACCTTGGACGGCCTGGTGTGCAGTCTAGTTCAGAAACCGTTTATTTTTAGTCGCATTTAGTTGGCCAACGCCTTTTCAGGAGTTTAAATGGTTCCCCTTATCAGGGTTAAAAGTATAAAGCAAAAGGTATCTTCTCCAGATGATGGTTTAGGCATCTAAGGACTCTATGGGCACCTTAGTAGGTGTGGGGCTGCTGGGACAGAAGAGGGTGGTCAGATTGTACCTGCATTTCCAGCCCCCTTTCGGTGTCTATGGGCAACGTTACCCTTCTGCCATTACATCCACCCTATAACCCAGTGTTTCTCAACTCCAGTCCTCAAGGCGCCCCAACAGGTCATGTCTTCGGGCTTTTCATTATTTTGCATAGGTGATTTGATCAGTTTCACTGCCTTCTTAAAGCGGTAGTTCCCCCTCAAAAAAAAATTTCCCCTTAGATGTATGCTCATTTTGTCTAGGGGAATCGGCTAGTTGTTTTAAAATCGAAGCAGTACTTACCGTTTAGAGAGCGATCTTCTCCGCCGCTTCCGGGTATGGGTCTTCGGGAATGGGCGTTCCTTCTTGATTGACAGTCTTCCGACAGGCTTCCGACGGTCGCATCCATCGCGTCACGAGTAGCCGAAAGAAGCCGAACGTCGGCGCGGCTCTATACGGCGCCTGCGCACCGACGTTCGGCTACTTTCGAAAAATCGTGACGCGATGGATGTGACCGTCGGAAGCCTGTCGGAAGCCTGTCAATCAAGAAGGAACGCTCATACCCGAAGACCATACCCAGAAGCGGCGGAGAAGATCGCTCTCTACAACGGTAAGTACAGCGTCGATTTTAAAACAACTAGCCGATTCCCCTAGAGAAAATGAGCATCAATCTAAGGGTAAACATTTTTTTGAGGGGGAACTACCCCTTTAAATACCACAGCTGTTTCATCTGAGGGAAATCCTGAAAACATGGCCTGTTGGGGCATCTTGAGGACTGGAGTTAAGAAACTTTGCTATAACCTATAGGGTGGATGGAACCTATAACCTCCTTTGTGCTGCATGTAACATGGGAAGCATAGTCTGGATTTGTGAGCAGATATGACAATGTCCTACATTTCAGAAAAAAGTTCCTGTCTGCTTAGAAACATGTATTTTGAGTCTTCTACTGCTCTAATAATTTGCCTTCTTTTTTTTGTTTTTTAGAACCTTTGTTTTCTGCCATTAATAATTTTACAGATTATGGGGCTGGCCTACACCAACGCATTAAAAACGTTGATCTGCAGAAGTAAGTTTGCCATTATTATACTTTTAATTTATTCCTACAAGCGGTGCTTTATAAAAAATGTGACATATACAGTGCAGTCTATCTCTTTTTATATACCGTATTTATCGGGGTATAGCGGGTGTCCTGTTCGTCGGGTCCGGCGTCCTTCTGCGGCGTCCTCGCGTCCTCCCCGCTCGTTTCCCCGCGCCGAGTTTGAATACTGCGCCGACATATACCGAGCGCAGTACACTTGTGTATCGTCGGGCAGGCTCGGCAACTCTCGCGCTGACGTCCTGTACGCTCAGGACGTCAGCGCGAGAGGCGCCGAGACTGCCCGAAGATACACAAGTGTACTGCGCTCGGTATATGCCGGCGCAGTATTCAAACTCGGCGCGGGAAATCGGGTATCGGCGTATACCGCGCACCCACGATTTTGCCCTGATTTTCAGGGCAAAATAGTGCGCGGTATACGCCGATAAATACGGTATATATTTTTTTATGTTGATCCTGTTTGTATATCAGTAAATACAGACCTATAGCCATCGATGTAATCCAATATATTTTTTGGTAGGTTTTGGGTTCTTCCCAAAATATTTGTCAGGTATATAAAGTCAAATAAAATTGTTTAGCTGAAAATGAATTTTGTGCAGTCACGGAACACTTAGGCCTCGTACACACGATAGGTTAACCAGAGGACAACGGTCTGATGGTCCGATCGTGTGTGGGCCCCATAGGTTATTTATCCATAGGTTAAAAAAAAGCCAACTTGCTTTAAATTTAACCAATGGATTCCTAACCGATGGGGAAAAAAAACAATCGATAGTAGGCACAACCATTGGTTAAAAATCCACGCATGCTCAGAATCAAGTCGACGCATGCTTGGAAGCATTGAACTTTTTTTCAGCACGTCGTTATGTTTTACGTCACCGGGTTCTGACACGATCGTTTTTTTAACCAATGGTGTGTACGCACGACGGACCATCAGTCAGCTTCATAGGTTAACCTATGACAACAGTCCTTCAGACCGTTCTCATCGGATGGACTGATCGTGTGTACGAGGCTTTAGTGGTAGGAAACTGAATTACAAAAAACACTGACAGTCAGGGTTTTTATACCCAGAGACCCTAGAGCAGTGATGGCGAACCTTGGCACCCCAGATGTTTTGTAACTACATTTCCCATGATGCTCAACTACAATGCAGAGTGCTGGGGCATCATGGGAAATATAGTTCCAAAACATCTGGGGTGCCAAGTTTTGCCATCACTGCCCTAGAGGTTTCTCTTCTGTCACCAATGGATGTCCTGCCTGACAGCAGGTAATGTGATCTAATGCACAGCTCGGACCATATTTATGGCTCACTCTGGCCCAGATTCTCATACAATTATGTTGCTCCTGGGCAGCATAACGTATGTGATTTACGTTACACCGCCACAGGTTTACAGGGTTAATGCCTGATTCTCAGAACACTTACCTGTAAACTTGCGGCGGTGTATCGTAAAATCGCTCGGCGCCCAATTCAAATGGGGCGGGCACCATTTAAATTAGGCGCGCTCCCGCGCCGAGCGTACTGCGCATGCTCCGTCTGGTAAATTACCCCACGTGCATTGCGCTAAATGACGTCGCCCCGACGTCATTTGCTTAGACGTTAACGTAAATGGCGTCCAGCGCCATTCGCGGACATCTTACGCAAACAACATCATTTTTTTAAATTTCGACGTGGGAACGACAGCCATACTTAACATTGGTTGCCCCTCATAATAGCAGGGGCAACTTTATGCGTCGCTTAAGCTACGGAAACGTCGTAAATTCTCAGCGTCGACCGCGCGTATGTTCAGGAATCTTGCGTAATTACCTAATTTGCATAGACGACGGGGAAAACGACGATGCGACACCTAGCGGCGGGAAAAAAAATTGCATTTAAGATCTGACAGCGTAAGAGCCTTACGCCTGTCAGATCTAATGGGTATCTATGCGTAACTGATTCTAAGAATCAGCCGCATAGATACCCGGGGCCAGATTAGGACTTACGACGGCGCAAATGGTGTTGCGCCGTCGTAACGCCATTGAGAATCTGGGCCTCTGTGTGCTGCGACGATGCAAGTCCCCTGTGATGTCACCTTAGCCTGCCCATCCAATGATACGAAACCCAAAAAGGAAGACCGAGCAAAGATGGAAGCGCTGAGGACCAGGGAGAGCCTCACATTCACACGCACACATACTATGGCCAGTTTAGACAGGAGATAGTTACCCAACCAACTTGTCTTTGGAATGTGGGAAGAGCCTGGAGTACCTGGAGACAACCCACACAAGCACAGGGAGAATATGTAAACTCTATGCAGGTAGGGTCCTGGTTTGATTTGACCCCCGTGCTGCAAGGAAGGAGTGATGATCACTAGGCCACTGTTCTGCACACCTCTGTATTTATCTAGAGATTAGCTTTAAGTAGCACTATGGCCTCCCAATAAATATGTAATCCCCCATGCAAAATCCCACAAATTGTTTATCCTACCAGTGTAGTCCACGTAATGTAGCTTCCTGTGATGGGGTAGCAACTATGCTGCACTGCTCCTGAAAGAGTCATCACGGTCATGTAGGCTGTGCCTGATTACACAACAGCGGGATGATCAGCAGGGGTGTGCCCATCAGCACTGTTACCGCTGATTCACAAGCATGTAGGTTGTCAATTAGTACCCGGCCACACCCAGTCTTGCCCACTGCTTTCTGGACTGAAAACACTGTCTCAGCTGCTCAACCCCTCCCACTGTGAGCTGCAGTGTCTGGGAGGGGAAGCATGTGTGACCGAAAGGGTTTGGATTGGTTAGGGAAAGTAAAGGATAGCTTTTTGTTTACTTTGGGACTTGTACATCACATAGTAACTGGGTACTTGTATGGACTTTCGTACAGGAGCCTTTAGTTGTACTTTAAATCTAATCCAATGGTGATCCCCTCTCTGGCTGATTGGGCATGTGAAATGGACAGGATCGGACATATTGAAAGGATGCTAGCGTGGGATACCGATAAGGGTGAAGACCACACTATTACGTGGACCGTTTGGTTACACTTCCGGTTCTGCTGATTTTGAATGTTTTATAGCGGATACAGCTCCTACTGCTTCCCCGATGCCCTCTCATGAGTAGCGCGATGTCCCTTCTCCCTACTTTTCCCTCTCCTTTTTTTCTCTCCTCTCCTTACTTCTCCTCCTCCTGTACTTTTATCAGTTTGTAATAATCTTACCAGTAGATTTACCATACGTTCAGGCCATATGCGTTGAGCCTTTGTTTTTTGTTTTTGGTCGTTGTCTACGCAACTGTTTACAGTGGTCTACCGGTTACTTGATTTACCATTACTTAGCTTATTTCACTTATTTCTGTGTTCATTAACCACTTAAGGACCCCTTCACGCCGATATACGTCGGCAGAATGGCACGGCTGGGCACATCCACGTACCTGTGCGTGGCCCTTTAAGCCCAGCCGTGGGGTCGCGCGCATGCCGCCGGCGCATGCACACGACCCGATCCGAAGCTCCGTGATCGCGCCCACTGGACCCGCAGACACGATCGCCGCCGGTGTCCCGCGATCGGTCCTCCGGAGCTGAAGAACGGGGAGAGGTGAGTGTAAACACACCTTCCCTGTTCTTCGTTGTGGCAGTGTCATTCATCGTGTGTTCCCTGATATAGGGAAACACGATCAATGATGTCACACGTCCAGCCCCGCCCACCTACAGTTAGAAACACATATGAGGTCACACTTAACCCCTTCAGCACCCCCTAGTGGTTAACTCCTAAACTGCAATTGTCATTTTCACACTAAACAATGCATTTTTATAGCATTTTTTTGCTGTAAAAATGACAATGGTCCCAAAAATGTGTCAAAATTGTGTCTGCCATAATGTCGCGGTCATGAAAAAAATCGCAGATCGCCGCCATTATTGAAAAAAAATATATAATAATAAAAATTTGGTAAATGCTATAAATTTTGCACAAACCAATCGATAAACGCTTATTGCGATTTTTTTTTTTTACCAAAAATAGGTAGAAGAATATGTATCGGCCTAAACTGAGGAATTTTTTTTTTTTTTTTTTTTTTATCTTTTTTTGGGGATATTTATTATAGCAAAAAGTAAAAAATATTGTTTTTTTTTCAAAATTGTTGCTCTATTTTTGTTTATAGCGCAAAAAATAAAAACTGCAGAGGTGATCAAATACCACCAAAAGAAAGCTCTATTTGTGGGAAAAAAAGGACGCCAATTTTGTTTGGGAGCCACATCGCAGGACCGAGCAATTGTCAGTTAAAGCAACGCAGTGCCGAATCGCAAAAACTGGCCAGGTCCTTTACCTGCATAAAGGTCCGGGTCTTAAGTGGTTAAGGTTATTTACCGACTATGCATATGTGATACATGTTCTTTTGGTGTCCTTCCGATCCTAATGTGGACTTGTACACTCAATAGACAGATATTATTCCTGACCTATGTTTTGTCGAAATGTTTTACAAATGCTTGTAACTCAATAAAACAGATTCAACATAAATCTAATCCAATGCACAGGGTTGGCGTGAACATTACTAATCAGTTTTTCAATTGCAGTCCCCTTGCTCTTCGTATACTGAATGACCAGTTGATGTTTGCAGAGAGAGCTTTCACAGATCCCCTTGGCCTACCAGGACGACCGTTTTACAGGTAAGAGAAAAGATAAATGCCACCCACTGCCATGTTTTCCATTATCTTCAGGTTACTCTTTCATTATCTTGTTTCATATAACCACCAAGCTCCACTTGTTCATTCTTTTGAGTAAATTACATTTGGTACTTGCCGGTGATAGTCACCGGCTCTCTGCTCACGGAGGACCGAAAACTGAGCGATCAGCGGCCTTTGATTTCTCAGTTGACGTCATAAGACCAGTACACATTATAAGAAAATAGGACGGACGAGCCTCTTTTCACAGCCAGTCAAAACAGAGAATGGAAATGTAAGAATTGTTTTTTTTCGTTTTTGTTGTTTCTGATCATGCGGTACACATAATCGTTAGTTCTGATCGTGTATAAGAAAAATGCCTGAATCAGATGTCGAAAGTTGTGTACACACTGTATGAAAATCGAAACAATTGTGCCTTCTACGGAATTTTTCTTCAGATTTTTTTTTTTTTTTTTTTGCATAGTGTGTACCCCACTTTAGGGGTGACAGGGGACTGATGCTGCATCCACCTAGGTAAGTACTGTAATACCTTGGATTGCGAGCATAGGGCCAGATCCACAACCAGCGGGCTTAACTTAAATGTTCCGATTTAAGTTACACCGCCGCAAAATTTCTACCTAAGTGCCCGATCCACAAAGCACTTACCTAGAAATTTGCAGCTGTGTAACTTAAATCCGTCTGATGCAAGGCGGGCCCAATCTAATGGGGCGAGTCCCATTTAAATTAGGCGCGCCCACGCCAGACGTACTGCGCATGCTCCCAACGCTATTTTCCCGACGTGCTTTGCGTTACGTTACGTTGCGCCGAGTTTTGTGAATCGCGACGGGTAAAAAAGAGATGCGGCGGGAAAAAAAAAATTAAAAAAAGAAAATTTGACAGCGACGCGGGATAGAAGGGTATACTTTTACATGGTGTACTAAGTTTACACTTTGTAAAAGCAGCCCTAATTTTGCGACGGCAAACTAACACTTACTGAGACTTAACAAAGGGAAAAAGCTTTGTGGATCTCCGTAAGTGCTAATTTGCATACCCGACGCGGAATTTCAACGAAAAATGCCCCCAGCGGCGGCCGCGGTACTGCATCCTAAGATCCGACAGTGTAAAACTATTACACCTGCCGGATCTTAGGAATATCTATGCGTAACTCATTCTATGAATCAGCCGCATAGATAGAAACAGGGATACGACGGCGTATCAGGAGAAACACCGTTGTATCCCTTTTGTGGATCTGGCCCATAATTTGTTCCAGAATACATGCTTGTAATCCAAAGCACTTGTATATCAAAGCAAATTTTCCCATAAGTAATAATGAAAACTCAAATGATTCGTTCCATAACCATTTATTCATAGGTCTTTCAGTTTATAGTCCATATAAAAAGATTATAGCAATGTGATAAGTTGTGTAACCATAAAATGTCCATCCACAAATGGAAGCCTCCACAAGGGGATTAGAAGCAGAAATCCATCAGGAGCTACAGAATATAAAAGAGAAGAGAGGAGCCTCTAAGTGTAGCAATATGGTTACATTTAATGAAGGTACAACATTTAGCAACTCGCATGGTTTAAGATTAAAAGAGGCACATCTAAGTATGCAGGCATCCAGGGTAAAGTCGTCCACATAGCCCATCCTCCGCACCGCCGGCTCTCACCGCTGTCAGTCGTATGCAATCGTGATTGGGAAGACTACCCTGCAGTAGAGCAATCTGAAAGCGAGGCTTGAAGCACAGCGTGGAAGGGATGACGTCGATGTCGGTGCGGAGGACGGTCTATGTGGACAGCTTTACCCTGGATGCTTGCACACTTGGTTGTGCCTGTTTTTCTCATCAACCATGTGAGTTGCTAAATGTTGTACCTTCATTAAATGTAACCATGGTGCTACACTTAGAGGCGCCTCTCTTCTCATTTATACTCAGTTGTGACATGGTGGTACTTGCATATCAAGACATCGCTTGTATATCAAGTCAAAATGTATTTAAAAATGTAGCTTGTCTTTCAAAACGCTCTCAAACCAAGGTTTTAATGTATGTAGGTAACAGTTCAATGGTAACTTTTTGTTTGTTTTCTCCATACTTGACCTAAAGTGGATGTAAACCCGAATTTTTATTTTTGATGTCACAATGTAGAGTATACGATTTCCTATCGTCTGTGCCCAGTCTTGCCACACAGAGTTAATCCAGCTCTGAGCAATCCTCTTTTATTGTTCAGTGAAATAAAACGGACTTACAGAGAAAAACCTTAGTCCGTTCCGCCCCCTTGCTGTGAGTGACAGGTTATTTACATATCTCATACACTAGCCTGGAGACAGGCATTATTTTTGTAATTCCCACCCCCACTTCTTTTCTGAAGTCATGTGGTTGCTTTTCTGGATTTTGACTGGATGTTAGTGATCATAGCAGAATTCAGTGTAAGGAATACATAGGAAAAAATGCATGTTGACAAGGGGAGTGTAGAGGTGGACGGGGAGTCTACTGACATCAGGACTCCGCCCAACAGACCCATCCACAGAATCTGCAGTTTTTCATAACAGGCAGAGGGGAGACATTTGACAGGTAAGGATACATGCAGGAGGCATCTATATCCTTATAGATCAGAACTATGGCAGTAGTTTAGAAAGGATGAGAGCGGGTTTACATCCACTTTAAGGTGATAGTATACTCTGTACTACCACTTTAACCTACAGGTAAGCCTATAATAAGGCTTATCTGTAGGTATAAAGAACATCTCCTAAACCTGTACGGTTTAGGAGATATTCCCCCCCGCAATGCGCCGCTGCAGTCAGCGGCGCATGCTCAGCGGAGATCCTCGGCTAAAGGCCCAGCAGCCGCCTGACCTTGCCGGGGAGAAGTCTCCCACGCGCATGCACGGGAGTGATGACGTTGCCGCTCCAGCCAATCACAGCTCTGGAGCGGCGATACCCGGAAGACACGCTGAGGAAAGATGACATCTCCCTCGGCGTGGACCAGGTAAGTTCCTCCCACCTCGTTCCGAGGGAAGTATTTTATAATGAGCTAGTATGCGGTGCAAACTAGCTCATTATGGCTTTTGCTTTTCAGGTTTAAAAAAAGACAGCGGGTTTACTACCGCTTTAAACTCAATTGTTTGGTTATACTAGCAGAAGTTTGGTTGACTCCTAGCAGAAGTTGACATCTTGTAAAGAGTTTTTATTATTATTATTATTTTTATTATCTACTGTGATATTTCTTCTCCTCTTGCGATCTTTACATATTTCCGAGCAAAGACGACCATTCCTGTTATCTTACATCCCGCCCGTTGGAAAGCAAATTGTTTGTTTATAGCGAGCTGTAGTTATTCCTTTAAAGCTCATCACAAAACATATCAAATCTTCTCTTCTTTTGCAGACACGTCATCTTTGCACCCAGCAGCCACAATAAATATGCGGGGGAATCGTTTCCCGGGATTTACGACGCTCTGTTTGACATTGAGAATAATGCGGACCAGCAGAAGGCTTGGGAGGAAGTGAAAAGACAGATTGCCGTCGCCACATTTACCGTGCAAGCTGCTGGAGAAACCTTAAAGGACGTTTAATAAAGTGTCAGCTTCTTGTTACTTTTGGGTGTCTATCAGAAAAAGGCCAAAATAAGCGCGCCGTACAGTCACAGCAGATCCAAAGGGGGTATACAGGGCAACATTTACATGCATTGTTCTTTGGCAGTGCAAGAATCTCATTCATCTGACTGTCAGGAGTTGGGGGGCCGTTCTAGACACTTGGGGACCCAATTACATCATGGCGGTGCATTAGTGCACTTGTGTAACACATTTGCACCACATTGCACCAACACAAGTCACATGCCTGTTACCGCAGCTCCAAAAGTGGGACTGGGCCCTTAAGAGCACAATTCTTCTGTTAAAGTTTTCCTACTATACACTGGTCTGTGTCTTTTAAACAGTTTTTTTTTTAATAACCGTTCAGGTTTAAATATATTTAATCTAGTTAAATAAAATGTAATATGTAAATTCTACTGAAGAGGGGCATCCCGCAGAGGCTTGCAAACCTAGTTTGTGTGGTGAAGTACACGCAAAAGCAAATATGCTCCCTTAGGTAAGAAAATAACTTTCCTGAACCCCTAATGATGGTAGAGCAGCCTGGCCCCCAAAATGCATTGGTTTGTTACTGGATTTATTATGAAATAAATAACTTATTGACCTAAAACTAATGGTGTGGAGCGCTTGCTTTCTTCTGCATACAACATTTGGCAGCAGATGTAGATATAACATAAAAGAAAATACCTTGTTGGAAATAATTTGCTATAACCACCCTATATATATGTTCTCCTGGGATGCTACGTTTATGGAGGTTTTGTTTGGAGAAGGATATGGGTTGGGGCCTTCTGCTCTGAAGTGTCAAACGACAATTTTGCTTGCCCATAGGCAACCTCATTGTCTGATGAACAAGGTTCTGATTGGGAATCTCTTTGGCCAATTTGCTTAGGCCATATTTGCTTTGTTTTTTTATTTTTTTATTTCCTGATATATGTTTTATGGCTTATTGTACCATGTTCACAACATATTACTGCTCTGCGAGCAGCTGTACTGCTATTTGATTCACTTGTCATGCCTTTGTTTATTACAATAAACTTGAAATGTAAAACAAAAAAAAAGAAAAGAAAATACCGCTCTGAAAACTGCTGATCCCTCTGCTATGCTTCCGTCCCACTGAACCAAAAAGGGTGCTGGCTGTGCACAGGTGCATTAGATAGAGAAAATTCCTGGACTGCCGCACTCCTTGAAACAATGTCTTTTTTCAGCAAAAAAAAAAATCAAAAACACAAAACAACCAAAAACAGTGCAGTCAAAAAGGAGAGGTGGACAAAAGGAAAAGGGTGGCTGACATGTTTCGCATCTTTCGATGCTCAGTCGTAGCTAGTGAGCAGTGACAAAAAAACTGTGTTAAAATAGAGAAGGGGAAGAAGGTGAGTGGGGCGTTTCACCAATCAACCCACAGGTGATCATTAATCAAAAGTCAAAATAACACTTTCACACGTCCGTTCAGTTTTTCAGATCAGTTTTTTTTTTCATCAGTTGATCCGTTTTTCCATCAGTTTTTCGTCAGGTTTTCATCAGTTTTTGCATCAGTTTTTCCATCCGTTTTTTCATCCGTTTCTTTTTTTGGGGCTTTTTACATAGAAAAACGGATGTTAGCGGAACGGATGATAAACGGATCATCCGTTAACATCCGTTTTTCGTCCGTTCCGTTTTTTAGACGGAAGAAAAATAGGGTTTTCTTCCGTCCAAAAAAACGGAACTTAACGCAGACGGATGCTAACGGACGTTAGCGGATGCTCATCCGCTAACGGACGCTAGCCCATAGGGAATCATTGCGGTCCGTTCACTATGACATTACATTACATGCCCAGACTGTGCCATTACATTACATGCCCAGACTGTGCCACTGTGCCATTACATGCCCCCACATTGCCACTGTGCCATTACATGCCCCCACATTGCCATTGTGCCATTACATGCCCCCACATTGCCATCACTTGCCCCTCACATTGCCATTGTGCCATTACATGCCCCCACATTGCCATCACTTGCCCCCACTGTGCCTGAACTTGTTGCCCCCCCCCCCAGTGCAATAACACTCACTTTTTTTCCCCAGCGCTGACAGTCTCCCATGCTGCGATCGTGAATGATTTCAAAGCCGCACCTTCACTGCAGAGTGTTCTGTGATAGGAGGAACAAAAATCTTCCCAGCAGCGCCTCTGTTATGTTTTCCGCCTATCACGGACGTCTTCTCATCTCGTCCGAGGATGAGAAGGCATCTGTGATAGGAGGAACAAAGAACAGAGGCGCTGCTGGGAAGATTTTTGTTCCTCCTATCACAGAACACTCTGCAGTGAAGGCGCGGCTTTGAAATCATTCACGATCGCGATCGCAGCATGGGAGACTGTCAGCGCTGGGGAAAAAAGTGAGTACTGAGACCGTACCCGGCGTATAAGACGACCCCCGACTTTGGATGCATGTTTTTGCATCCAGAAAGTCGTCTTATACGCCGGAAAATACGGTAAGACAAAAGGAACCCCATGTGTGAAAACACATATGTGTCATAACCAATATAGTGAAAATAAACATTTTTAAAAGGTGTTTATATACTGTGACATAGAATGTTGTGAAATAAACATATATGAAAAATTGGTGCAATCGACTCGTGTTAATAGTCTAAATGATCATTAGTAGATATCAAATTTAGAGCTTATTAAAATTGCAACATTTAATATATGTAAGTAAAACACAAAATAGAAAGTATAAAAATATGGTGTTTGATTAAAAATAGTATTTATGTGATTATGATACTATGCACTATACCCTGTCATTCTGGTTTGAGTGCCATTTTAAGGCATTTATATATCTCATAGTACTTTACAAAAAAGGGTATTTAATATTGTATTTGTTCCAAGAGACTTTTTGAGATATGATCAACAAACCAGAAATAACACGTGGTATGCATCAAGGGCAGAACTCTTTTTCGGCTCCACTGTCGTCTATCTTCCATTAATTATTTATATTAGGTTATGAAAACGGCACAAAAACATGTGCAAAAAATAATAACAATAACAAATGGGAGGACAAAGAATTGCTTCGGCATTCCCAAAGTTTCAAAAAGTCTCAAAAGTCTCCAAGTCTCTTCAGTAGCAGGTCAACTTCCACTAATTGGTTATCCTTCAATGGAACGTTTAGATGTGGAAGTCATAGCTGCACATACTGTTCTTTTATTCAGAAGGGGGATACTGTCATCTCCGGGTCTACAGGGAAATCGCATAAGCTACATTCTTTCATTAATTGCAATACACGATATGTTGTATACGTGATCACATGCAAACTTTGCTCTATACAGTATGTGGGTAGGACAACCAAAAGACTCAGAGATCGCCTCTATGATCACTTATACGACATTGATAAGGATCATGCCACCAATGTCGCACGACACTGGAACAACTTTCACCAAAAGGACACCTCCAGTCTAGTTATCCAAGGATTAGAAAGAATCATAAAACCAGCCAGGGGCGGGGACAAATTCAATATACTGTGCAGACAAGAAGTTAGATGGATTTTTATTCTCAATTCCAGACGCCCTTTGGGGCTCAATTTTGAGTGGGACGTGTCCCACTTTTATTAGATGAATTTAGCATTTCCACACAATTCAATACACCTTTTGTCTGGATTTCCCTGGTGATATTTCCCTCCGGTCATCCGGAATATATCATTACAATATGGGTAGTGCA
Organism: Rana temporaria; assembly: GCF_905171775.1. Taxonomy (NCBI): domain Eukaryota; kingdom Metazoa; phylum Chordata; class Amphibia; order Anura; family Ranidae; genus Rana; species Rana temporaria. The sequence goes on from NC_053490.1 coordinate 41,107,006, forward strand.
TTTTTCCACACAGGGATTGGCCATGCAGGGAATGCCGAAGCAATTCTTTGTCCTCCCATTTGTTATTGTTATTATTATTTTTTGCACATGTTTTTGTGCACTTTTCATAACCTAATATAAATAACTAATGGAAGGTAGACGACAGTGGAGCCGAAAAAGAGTTCTGCCCTTGATGCATACCACGTGTTATTTCTGGTTTGTTGATCATATCTCAAAAAGTCTCTTGGAACAAATACAATATTAAATAACCTTTTTTGTAAAGTACTATGAGATATATAAATGCCTTAAAATGGCACTCAAACCAGAATGACAGGGTATAGCACATAGTATCATAATCACATATATACTATTTTTAATCAAACACCATATTTTTATACTTTCTATTTTGTGTTTTACTTACATATATTAAATGTTGCAATTTTAATAAGCTCTATATTTGATATCTACTAATAATCATTTAGACTATTAACACGAGTCGATTGCAAAAAATTTTCATTTTTTAATATATGTTTATTTACAACATTCTATGTCACAGTATATAAACACCTTTTAAAAATGTTTATTTTCACTATATTGGTTATGACACATACAGTATGTGTTTTCACACATGGGGTTCCTTTTGTCTTATATATATGTTTTCTATTTCACATACGATAGTACCCCATGTGTGACACATCAAGGGTTTTAGGGTCCTTTCACACGTGCGGACTGTTCGTCTGTTTTTTCATACGTCCGTTTACAGACTGCAATGCTTTCCAATGGGATAGCGTATGTTAGCGAATGAGCATCCGCTAACGTCCGTTAACATCCGTCTCCGTTAAGCTCCGGATGAAAAAACGGATGAAAATCTGATGAAAAACGGATGTAAAACGGATGTAAAACGGATGAAAAACGGATGAAAAACGGATGAAAAACGGATGAAAAACGGAGGAAAAACTGATGAAAAACGGATGACAACTGATGAAAAACAGATGTAAAACGGATGAAAAAACGGATCAACTGATGATAAAAAACTGATCTAAAAAACGGTCCGCAAGGGCTCTTTCACACGGAGCAGACCGTTTCTGGGTCCGCTCCGTGTGTCCGCCAAAGCTCAACGGGGATCCCCGCTCAGCTGTCGGCGGATAGGGCGGTCCCCGCACACAGTGCAGGGACCGCCCTGTCTCTGCTCCGCTGTCCCCTATGGGGGACCGGATGCAGACGGACCGTCTGTCCGTCTGCATCCGGTCCGTTCCGCCGAACGGAAGAAAAATAGGGTTTCTTCCGTTCGGAAAAGCGGATCCCGACTGACGCGGACGCGTTCCCATAGGGATTCATTACAAGTCCGTTAATGAGTAATGAGCGGACGAACGGTCCGCTAGTGTGAAAGGACCCTTAAAGTGTTCTTTTGATTAATGATCACCTGTGGGTTGATTGGTGAAACGCCCCACTCACCTTCTTCCCCTCCTCTATTTTAACACAGTTTTTTGTCACTGCTCACTAGCTACGACTGAGCATCGAAAGATGTGAAACATGTCAGCCACCCTTTTCCTTTTGTCCACCTCTCCTTTTTGACTGCACTGTTTTTGGTTGTTTTGTGTTTTTGAATTTTTTTTGCTGAAAAAAGACATTGTTTCAAGGAGTGCGGCAGTCCAGGAATTTTCTCTATCTAATGTAGATATAATATACAGTGTTTTGTGTATGTATGTGTGTGTGTGTGTGTATATACATGCATACATACATATTTAGCGCCCCCTTACTTTCAGTATGGGCACTACGCTAAAGTTAGTGGGGAATGGGAGAGTTATTTTGCTCCCATTCATGATTATGTTAAATTTTGGGCTGCTGTCATTCCTGAACTGTCCTGTGGGCCAGTCTGCATTCCAGGGGTGTTGTTTCTACCCCTGGGCGACAGGTGGCGCTAGAGGGGTTCTGGCGGAGCCGCTTTTCCCCAGCAGCCAATTAGAGGAGTTTTCCCTCGTGGGGTATGCTGGGGAGGGGTATATCTGGCAGACGCCATCTTTATTGGTTCCTCCCGCGGGGTCCAGGTTCCAGGTGCGGCATCCACCTTTAGGGTACGCGCATCCAACGGCCCCCGGCGATGGCCTTCCAGGCCGGGGTCGCATTCTACACGGAGTTCCATGTTCCTGAGAGGGGCCCCAGTGACTTGCTGGGTCCCCAGTTCTATTGAAAGGATCCCAGGCTGGATGCCGTTCGATTGGGGGGTCGGCTTGAGGAGAACCTGGAGGCAGGTTGTCCAACAGGGCTTGAATGAACCAATCGGGGATCTGGTGACCGGAATGCTTACAGGTACACTTTGCTGTCATCCGGTGACCCATGCTAAAACCTACTGGGAGGATTCGCTCTATTCGTCCATTTAGCTCATTCAAAGTAATAGGCCTGTGGCAGAGGCCTAGAGCCGGGTCTGTGAGAGAGATCTGTTCCTCCCAGCAATCTAAAGTGACACTTTGGCTGCCAGGCTTGTGGCAGAGGTCTGTCCAGGGGCACTTCACCCACTCTGGCTAGAGTGGCGACGAACTGTGGTTACTGTTACTGTGCTACTGAAAGCAGGATTGCTCGGTTCATATCCAGGCCTGATACTGCAAAGTTCTCTCTCTTGCTTCATCACTCTTTTCTTCCCATTTGATGTTGATGTTGGCCTGGAAATAAAGCATTTGAAAACCTTTATTCATTGCCTGGACATTCGCTCACTACTCTATTCTTCAAATGCACCCCTAGACAAGGTAACTTAACATGACGATCCCAACAACAAACCATCGGCTCCTGCGGGGGTAGCGGTACACATACATACATACCATAAGTATTGGGACGCCTGCCTGTACACACACATGGGCCCAGATTCACGTACAGCGGCGTATATTTGAGCGGGCATAGCGCATCTCGTATGCGCTAAGCCGACGTAACATAGAGAGGCAAGAACAGTATTCACAAAGCACTAGCTCCCTAAGTTACAGCGGCGTAGCGTAAATGGGCCGGCGTAAGCCCGCCTAATTCAAAGTAGGAAGGTAGTGGGCATGTTGTATTAAAATGAAGCGTGACCCCATGTAAATGAAGGGCCGAACGAACGGCGCATGTGCGCACATGCTCAGAATCACGTCGCATATACTCCCTAAGATACGACGGCTCAATGCCTACTACGTGAACGTAACCTACGCCCAGCCCCATTCACGTACGACTTACGTAAACGACGTACAATACGACGGCTGTTCCCTGGTCCATACCCTAACATGACTTACACCTGCTTTATGAGTTGTAACTTTATGCCGGACGTACGACTTACGTAAACGGCGTAGCTTACTGCGACGGGCGCAAGTACGTTCGTGAATCGGCGTATCTAGGTCATTTACATATTTGACACGTAAATCAATGGAAGCGCCCCTTGCCGCCAGCGTAAATGTGCGCCCAAGAGACCACGGCGTAGGAGACTTAGGTCGGTCGTATGAAGCCAAAATTCAGGCGTATCTTGTTTGCTGAATAAGGCGCATAGATACGACGGCGCATCCGTGGACTTACGCGGCGTATCAGTAGATACGTCGGCGTAAGTCCTTCCTGAATTCGGGCCATGAACTTTAATGGCATCCCAGTCTTAGTCCGTAGGGTTCAATATTGAGTTGGCCCACCCTTTGCAGCTATAAACTCTTCAACTCTTCTAGGAAGGCTGTCCACAAGGTTTAGCTTTCACACTGGGGACTCGGCCACTAGTGGGGCACTTTTAACCCCAAAGAAGGGGTTAAAAACTCCCATGTTGCAGCACTTACAAAGCGCTCCCTATTCATTCCAATGGGCAGGGTGTTTTGGAAGCGCTAAATACAGCGCTTCCAACCCGCCTCAAAGATGCTGCTTGCAGGACTTTTTGGAAAGGTCCTGCAAGCGCACCCGCCCGAGACAGAAAAGTCACACTTGAATGAATACCATATTTTACCTGTATATATCACAGGCAAAAATTGGAATAAGTTAGTCCAGGGGTTACCTGAGGGTCACAAGACAAGTTTTCATATCCCATGGGGGGCCGCATGCAAACTTCGAAAACGGTACTGGTGTCAGTGGACGCACTATTAACCCCCATCACTGGTTTCAGCGGGCGCATTATTAACCCCCATCACTGGTGTGTGTGGATGCATTACCCCCTACAAATACCCCCCTACACTCCACAAATAACCCTCCACAAATAAGCCCCCTACGCTCAACAAATACCTCTTCACAAATTCCACTCAACCTCAGTCTGATGTCTCACTTACCTCTCCTCCTGGCAGTGAGCTGGTGGCCTGATCTGCGGCCTCCCGAGTCCTCGCCTCCTGTCAGGTCCTGGCTTCCACACAGGGCACCCCGCAAACACCACAATCTCCCTCCTGGATCCGGGCCTCTGGTCGATCATGTGCCAATGTGGGCGGGGCAGTGGGCGGATCCTCCCTCCTCTCTGTTCTCTCTCTGCCCTCCTGTGCAGAGAGTACACAGGAGACGGAGCGATAAAGCTATTAAGCATGGTGCACCCCCTTCCACGGCACCCCCCTGCCTGTGGGCCATTTATAACCAGTCCGTGGGATGCAACTAGCCCACGGGCCGGTACTTTGAGACCCCTGAGTTAGTCTCTCACCAGAACTCCTAGAAACACACATCTGGTTTGATCATCTGCCAAGCTGTAAAACGGGCAGGACTCCTTAGCTATAGATGAATTTTGCCAAGTTTCTTATCATGCTTTCTTTACAATTGTTATCTCGATCTGTCATTACTTAAAGCTGCGGTCCACCTAAAAAAAAAAAATATTAAAAACCAGCAGCTACAAATACTGCAGCTGCTGACTTTTAATAAATACTCTTACCTGTCCAGGGTGCCTGCAATGTCGGCAGCAGAAGTCGAGCAATCGCTAGTCTATCGGCTTCCCCCCGCCACCATCCTCGGTGAGGGAATCAGGAAGTGAAGCTTGGCGGCTTCACTGCCTGGTTCCCTACTGCACATGCGGGATTAGTGCTTTCCCAGAAGACAGCGGAGGGAGGGGGAAGGGACGTGACTCCCACGGGGGTCTATGCCTGGAAGTGGGTGCAAATACCTGTATTACAGCCCTCAAAATTTCCACTCGCCTACTAGCATTTAAGCTGGGGGCGAGTGATGACAGGGCTGCATGACCAATCTCCCTCCAATCTGTGCCTACACTTAGAGTCCCGATGAGATTGGCGGCCGAAGAGGAAAGGTACATGCTCGGGAAAAGTAGTCTGTTGAGCCACGCACAGGCAGAGCAGTACACATGTGCTCTCCTTACAATTCTCATTAAGCCATGGGACCTAACAGTATGACCTCTCTGAGCCTGCCCCCCTCCCCCGGGCCCCGACCAATGTAGCTGGAGAGCAGAAAGTAATGAGTGAGGTGGAGGATTGCAAAAATTACCACTCCGGTGCAGCGCTCACTGAAAGTTGCCCTGACATGAGAGCGGCAGCCTTCTAGTTTGTACAGTTTTCTTCTCCTTGTGTTCTATGTAAGTGTCCAACAGTTCAGCCTGAGCACTGTGAACAGACTGGTGTCAATGTGCGCTGTGCTATGGTGTCAATGGCTGTGCAGTTGTGTGGATCTCAGCGCTGGATTGTACTCCCCCCCCCTGTGCTGCACCTCCTCTCCTCACTGCCAGCCTGAATAAAAGGGGGAAGTGGGGACATGCAAGCGTGGAGCCGCACACACAGGCTCCTGATGATGAGATGGGGAGAGAGAGAGAGAGGATGGATGGATGGGAGTTGCAGAGGAGACAGCAAGAGAATGGGGAAGAGACCCAGTTCAAGTGCCCTGTCCCTCTGGTCTGCCCCCAGTGCCCTGTCCCTCTGGTCTGCCCCCAGTGCCCTATCCCTCTGGTCTGCCCCCAGTGCCCTGTCCCTCTGGTCTGCCCCCAGTGCCCTGTCCCATTTTGTTAAAGTTGTTGTTGGTAATATTTAATTTTGTAACTTGATTCTGCATAAAACATTGTCATTCCATGAGATAATCTACGAGGGCGTGTTTACGTGTGCAATTAGGCGCAGGGCAGTGTATGAATTAGGTGGGGTAACTGGTGGCGAGTAACTCTTGAGGCCTGGCTAGTAGCTCAGGACTTGAAATTTTGAGCCCTGCTGTATTATACAGGTATCTGCACCCCCTCCCCCCTGAAAGGTGCCAAATGTGACACCGGAGGGGTGGAGGGTTCCGAAAAGCGGAGGTTCACTTTTTGTGTGGACCTCTGCTTTAATTATTTGTAGTTTGATTTTTACCTACAAGTGTTTTTTTTTTTCGAGTTGTGCGAAGATCGCCGCCATTACTAGTTAAAAAAATAATAAAAATGCTGTAAATCTAGCCCCTATTTTGTAGACGCTATAACTTTTCCACAGACAGATCAATATACGCTTATTGTGATTTTTTTTATTACCAAAAATATGTAGAATACATATCGACCTAAACTGAAAAAAAAGTAGCTTTTTAAAAAATAAATTGGGAATATTTATTATAGCAAAAAGCACAAAATATTGTGTTTTTTTTTTATTTTTTTATCAAAATTGTCGCTTTTTTTTGTTAATAACGCAAAAAGTTAAAATCTCACATATGATCAAATACCACCAAAAAAAAGCTCTATTTGTGGGGAAAAAAAGGACGTCAATTTTCTTTGAGTACAGCGTCGTGCAATTGTCAGCGACGCAGTGCCGAAGCGCAAAAAATGGCCCCTGTCATTGAGCAGCCAATTCTTCTGGGGCTGAAGTGGTTAATGTCTTTTACACTGAGTTCAAACTATTGCGAATTGGATGCGTATTTTCCATGTCAGGAGATTGTGACCGCCTTTCTATGGAGCCGGCTCACACATCCCAGGAGCGATTTTCACATGAGTCCTGTGCGTCTATTGGTTCATTTCAGGTCCGAATTCAGCCAACACTTCAGGCTGAAATTGGACCTGAAACGGTGAACAGGGACGCACTGGACCCCTGCTGTGAGCCACTCCAATGCTGTGGTGTGAACTCAGCCTTAAGTTGTCCATCTTTGAGGAAGACACCTAAACAAACTTGCTGTCCCTGGGTCGGCGGTTCTATCCCTTCCCCACTATAGTTTTGTATGGAGTTCAGTTATAATAAATTTTCCAGTGCAACAATGTAACAACTGACGTCAAACCAGTGGCGCATGGTCTATTTCCAATCACCATGTTAAAAAATATAAAGGTCTGTAAAATATCCTTGCTTCTAAAAACCATAATGAACATGCAATATAAAAATGAGACAAAGTGTAAAACGTTCTGTTTTTCATAAGATATAGTAAGCCAGGAGGACTTGGTGTAAAGCAAATATACATATAAATGAGCGAGGAGCGGATTGTAATAAAATAAATCATTGCCATTGCATAAACACAGATGTGAGAGGAACATGCTTTGTATGGTTATGGGTTTTATGCAGATTTATAATCCCGACCCTGGAGACCATAATCTATTTAAACAGTGGGCAAACATCTATTCATTGCATCTAAGGCTCTGAATAAAGCTTTTCGGTGGGAAGAAATGGAACTGCTTGGGAACTGTTGAAATGGAAATTGTATTTTAGGTGAAGTGAGGAGAGGAATATGAAATATTCATGACGCAGAAGGTATATAAATTTGTTTTTAATGTGCGTTAACTGTATTTAAAGTGTACTCCTTATAAATGGGATTATAAACTGAGGGAAAATAACTTCAGACATCTAGAGGTGGTTTTATTGGATTTCAGTGCCAATGTGATTTTGCATGCCGCCACTGTCCCAGCCTACAGTGCCTTGAAAAAGTATTCCCACCCCTTGATTTTCCACATTTTGTCATGTTACAACCAAAAACTTAAATGTATTTTATGTGTAGACCAACATAAAGTGACAAATAATTGTGGAGTGGGTGTTCCTACAGGCATGGAGTGCCAGAGGTTCCCGACTGGAGTATAGCTATGGAGTTGTATGTCACATCCTTCAGAACATGGGGGGTAATTTACCATGTCATGTGTATTCAGACATCGGTGGTGGTTTCTTGCAACGCCTGGCCCTCAGCCGAGAAAATAAATATGTTCCACAGCTGCCAGGTTTTGGAAAACGTCTCCTGTCTATCTTGCGCTGTGAGGATGTGTTTAATGGCCTCCACTTTTTGGAGCCATAAAGCAATGGTTGGTGGGAGTGGGGATTTCCAGTTCAGCGGAATGCAAGCTTTGGCTGCATCTAGCAAGTGTCGAATCACAGATTTTTTTGTATACCCTATCGGGGATGATGGACGCATGAAGGAGGAAGAATGCTGGGTCGTTTGGGATGGTATGGTCTGTAAATTTCTGCACTGTCTCCTGGACTACTCGCCAGAGGTGCGTTAGTCAAGGGCATGACCAGAATATGTGAACCAGGGTCCCCTTGTCTGCCCGGCATCGCCAACAAAGGTCAGACGCTGTCGGGAAGAACTTGTGTAGTAGTGCTGGGGTTCTGTACCAGCGTGATAACATTTTGTAATTGGTCTCCTGGATTTTGGCGCATATGGAGGATTTGTGTGTGAATATAAGTATGTGCTGTCTCTTGGTGGTGTGGAACTGGCAATCCAGCTCTTTTTTCCCACTTAAGTATTCCTGGGGGCACAAAGTCTGCAGGGGGCATGTTCAAGAGGCAATAGGCCAGGGAGAGCGCATGCGTTTGCACCCGTGATGCGGCACAGAGGTCTTCCAATGTTGTGAGTGGTTGGCTACTGTCTGCAGGGGGCCGATTAAGAGTTAAGAAAATGGCTTAGTTGAAGAGCTCTCAGGAAGTCCAACGGAAACGGGCCTGAGGAGTCAGAGAGATCTATGATCATTTTCCAACGCCCTCCAGAGCTAAAGTGAGAGGCTTGGTGTAGGCCCGCCTCGCCTAGACCCTGAAAAGCCATATCATGCATGAACTGGGGGTTCCCCAGTATGGGGTACAGAGGGGAGTTTGGATAGGACAGGGATGCCTGAGAAATGAGCCAGGCACAGATTCGTGTTGAGTTTCCGATGAATGGGTGGCGCTTGATTTCGTCTGAAAGTGCCGAATAGCACCATGGAGCTCTACTAAGAGGGACTAGACTTTGAGATTGCTCCATTTGAGTCCAAAGCTTGGTCTCTTGATGATGACACCAATCTATAAGTCTTGATACCCTATGATTAAGTGGCGTGTACAGCCACGTAACGCGTGAGGGAGAGAGCCGTTGGCGACGTCATCTCCGCTCGCGGCCGGGAGCAGAGGAGATACTGTGTTGTGCGCCTTATGTATCGTTAAATGTGAGTGTTTACTTTCGTTTTATTAAAATTGTGTACAAACGATATTGCACTATTGGAGTCTACTTTCTTTTACTATATCGCTGTGAGCCATCCTTTTGATGCTAAAGTCTGCATGGTTAAAGTCAGTACGGATTGGAGGGACCTGCCTGGTTTCAAGCCTTGTATTACCTGTGAGCTGTCTGCCATTGAGGATTCATTGAAGCTTTGTTATAAGCCAGCTAAGGTGAGAGGCTAATAAAGAAATTTCAAAAGGGATGGATAGCCGCACTCCAAAGGAACTTCAAAAGTTGTCTTTATTGGTAAAATGAATTGAAATGCATCACAGGATACAGCCAAAGAATCGGGAAAAGGAGCAGCCGATGCGTTTCACACCGATTAGTGCTTAGTCATGGCTAGTCTTTATTTGCCTAGTGCACCGATATCACCCTTGGTTTCCTGAGAAGTTCCTGATTGCTTGTTGGACCCACCTGGAGCGGTGACTCCCTTCCCCTAAGGTGAGAGGCTGGGGAGGCAGGGTCACTCTGAAGTGGAGCACCTGGTGATAATTTGTGGATTGGAGCACTATATGAATTGTTGGGGAAAACTCCTTGGATTCATCTGCACTATTGGACTGTATTAATTTTAAAGAGAACTTATGGCAAATTATTGCATGAAGCAACGCATCTGCTGTAGTCTTTATTAGCACATTATATCACTATTATCTGTTGGATTTATGCACCTTGATTTGCACATTATTTCTTTACAGCAGAATGGATACTGCTGCTCAATTACTGTATATTTGGTCATATGTGGAATATACACATTATTGGATTATATGCACTTTATTTTTCTATTTTACCCAGAACGGGGAGAGGAAGGGAGAGAGGAAAGCAGGACGAACCCTCAATCGACCTCCCCAGGAATGCACCAGCCCAACCACCCTGCCAAGGGCAAGGGGATACTACTTACCCATCCTGCGACCACCAGCTGGAGGCATTCCAGACAGACCCAACGTCCGCAGGTAGATACGGCATGGCTGTCGGCCCGGCACACTGTGACAAAGCCATAGAGACCGGTCATATGTGTGCCCTGTAGCATATAGCTCACCGGCCACCCCTGGAGCAACGGGGCATGTCGTGGACGGCCTAGCTAAAGACCGGCACACGCTCAATGGCCGAACATGGGGGGACTACAAGGATCAAGATCCAGCCTGTCACCCAGTCAGCAGTTGATTGTAGATCCCAGGATCCAAAAATGCAGGAAAAAATCAAAATAAAAACGAAAAAAAAAAAGAAATTGCAAAAAAAAACAAAAACAAGAGCACATGGGCTCCAGAAGGGCCATGTCTTCTCCTAACGCTAGGCGGAATAAAACGGAGGCTGCATGATGCAAGAGAGTGGGATGTACCTGGGGGACCCGCCCCCTGGGAGGTGCTGTACTGAGAGA